>NW_027460335.1:5996427-6128927 GCF_050947875.1 Dermacentor variabilis
TTCCGAATCTTTCTGTCATATGTCTCCATTCGGTAAGTTCCTGTGTTTTTGAGCGTCGTCATGCCTCTTTCCCACTTTTATCTTGCGTTCCTACCTCTACCGTATACATGTGTTTTCGAGCCCGCTAATGTGTCTTCGCGATGCTCAGGAGAAATCGTTGTCATCCGCATGGAAAGCAAAGACGTACATCAGTGTGCGCCACACCGTTACTAAAGGTTGATTTAAAGTTCTTGTTTTTTTACGGCTGTTTCTTTCCATTTTGCCAGAAGTTCGATCAAGGAATCTTCATCCCGCATTTTCCTCTTCAATGCTTTCACTTCTGATGTCAGTCTCCTCACTCGCTTGATGTGTTCGCTAATGTCCCAGTGGAGCCGACCTCAGATCTACTTTCGCGGGTTCGCCCCGCGCTCCTTTATGTAATCGAGGCCGCTTATCCTTGCAGCAATATCCGAAAGGCGTACATCTCTGCGCGAGGTGTGCCGCAGACGGCGCGAAGCCTCAGACAATCCTTCTGCGTCCACGCCGAGCCGCCGATGCTCGCGATTTGCATATACCACACACGCGCAGACCTTCGTGCCATCTTCTGACACCGGAGACGTATTATGTCCTCGCGGGACCACACACTCGCATGGCGCGCAGCAGGCGTCAGCAAATCCGTTTGCTATACATCGAGCAATCATTAATCAAGCCGTCGGGTTGAACCCGTAAGCTAGCGTCGGCCGGGGTCGTAGGTTGAGCGCCTAGGTGTAGTAATGTATTCGGCCCTGTTCCGTGCAATACTGCTCAACTCACGAGTTCAGCATGACCGCGAACATTACGTACGTAGAGCAGAGCTATACACGTAGCCCTTGGTGTTAGACCAGGGCTATGCAACAGACAACACATTGAGCACGTTTTAACAACGATTATGTCACGAGTAGTTCCGTGCAGTTCTTGCAGAGTGGAGACCAAATAATACGAGGACAGCCTCTGCAACGTCGATGAAATAAAACAAAAACACGAAAAACATACCGACAGAGACGTGGTTCCTGTGCATAATTTACCAACAAAACGCTCATATTTTTCTTCAAAGTGCAGTTCCTTGTTTGAAATGATAAAGGAGCTTCTGTTTCAGCTGGAAGTTAGAACAGTCATTGTTTCACCATATATCAAAGTTTGCTTTCGCGCGGTTGAATGTAATCACGTACCCAGCAAACACCTTACCACCCTTAAATGTCCTAAAAAGGCGTCTTTGTGTTTTCACCTCCCACTACACCAATTTACCACCGAATCATACCCATAATACCCTATATTAAGGCCGTGCGCGAGAACTTCATAATTTGCGTACAGCACAAGGCATGCAGATTTGATTCCTGCTCTAAATGTCCTAGCTAGACATTCAAGCTGCATGTCTAATTTCTGTTGTTAGTGCTTTATTATTCAGTGTCCACTTATAGACACTGCAGACCGTTCCGTTATGTGGCTGTGCTCGCTTTCTTTTTCTCTGTCTCTCTTTATTTCTCTCTATCTGAGTGTCCACCCATATTCGCTAAAATTTTTCTATTTCGGGAATGTTCTAACATTATATCGTGTTGCCATCTCTTAAACATATACCAGTTTTCTGTTTTTGTATGATAATGGGACAAAATAGTCGTAAACTTTTGAAAGGATATCCGATTCAACCAATCAATCGTTAGCGGACTCTTTTTACGACACTTTGAAGGTTTATGTGATACTGTGAGAAATAGTGAAGATCTTACAGGCGATGTAATGCAGTAAATGTCACGTCACTTTCTTCCACTGCCAGCGATGCTGGAACTTCTTTGTCTACGACGCCTACATTTCTGGTAGGTATTGCAAGCATGTTGTGATCCCAACGATAACTTCAATTATCAGCTGAGGGTGTTACCGGTAAAGCCATCTAGAGTAGATATGTAAGAAAGGATGATAAAAACGGTTCTAAAGATTATCGGCATTCTACGCGTTGTGAGACTGGTTTATACGAAGCTCTCATTTGGTGTTTGTGAATAACGCTGTCTCTGCTTAGCGACCATTTGCAGCTAGCGACCGCGCAGGTCCCAATTGAACACCTTCTGACTGGGAACCGCCTCCCTCGACGGAACCTTGTGGAACTTAATCATGCGCGTCCTACGCATAGCGACGAAGTAATTACGGTGACGAAGTCACCACGAGGGCATGACGACGACTGTTTGACGACGGCACAATGACGACGGTGGCATGTTTACAATGGCAGGGCGGCACTGAAATAACGATGGTGAAATGACCATGCTGGCATAACGTCGACTGCATATTCTAATATTTATTTTATTAGCCACGCCTTATGTAATACCCCTCCAATGAGATTTTTAAAGTAATAAATGGATGTGAAGTGAAGGGAAGCATGACGGCGCAGTGATGAAGATGGCATGACGGCAGTGACAGGACAACACCCGAATCGCTATCACAAAATGATGACGATAGAACGACCGCGACCGCGTGACGAGGATGGTACGCATGACGAAGGCGTAACAATGACGGGACGGCGACAACGGGGTTGCGATGCTAGAAAGGTGACGATGATATAAGGACGACAGCGATACATTAGTAGGATGTCGAGGCTACAATGACAGCGATAGCAAGAATACGATGGCGTGACAACGACCACGTGACGGTAATGGTACGACAACGCTGCCATGACAACTGCATGACGACGGTGCCGTGTTTTCGACCGCATGACGACAACTGAATGACGATGATTGGAATGAAAGCAAGGAAATGATCAAGAAGGAATGAAGACGACGACGACGACGACGATACGACGACGATACGACGACGACGACGACACGACGACGAAAGTGTGTCGGTGTTCAATATCACTACTGCACTTCCACAAATCATCTGCCACGCTTGTCCGCTTCGTTTTGCACTATACAGTCGAACGCCTTTATAGCGAAGTGCTTGGGATCGCCGAAATAATTCGTTATACAGGTCACTTCGATGCAAAGGTTGTGCACCGCACAGCCCATAGTAGAACCGGGACATAATTATTGCATCGTTATACACACTAAACATTTTAACACCCTTAAGGGTGTAAATCAGTTTGTCGCCAGACAAACACCCTAAGGGTGCTGTTGCCTACACCCTACAGTTGGGGTGCAATTATAGCACCCTAGTGGAAGGGTGTCCAGCAAAATAAATTTAGGGTGTAAGGGTGCTAGTCCAAATTAACACCCATCTGTGTGGGTGTTGGAAGGGTGTACACCCTTTTATTTCTAGCGTGTGGCAGGCAGGTTCGGCAGTACACGCCTTCAATTACTACTATGTACAGCGATCCATGCGCAACTCTTGCGTGTGCCAGAAGGTTCAAGTTCGGCTACCAAACGCACCGTCGAACAGCCGGCCTTGAAGCTTCGATGGGCATACACAACACCTATACGTGTGGATCAAATTACATATTAGTAATTCATGGTGTATATTGCAAAACCTGCCTTCGCTGCACAAATACAACCTAGCAAATGTCTCTTTTGAGCATGTATGTCAACACCAACGGTTATCACGATTTCCAGATCCAGATAACATGCAACACAGACTGGTAAGATATATGCTGCATTTTCAAGAAAAATGTATATATTTATTGCATGCTGCAATACAGAGTACAAGACATACATAAATCACATGAAATATAAACATGCACAATCACCAAACACATCGGTAAGTACAAGAACATGTACATTTCCCACAAAGGTATCTAAAATATATGTATTCATCAAATCTGTTATTAGAGATGAAACTATGTATACCGGCACTGAAAGAGCCTGGGTTGATCTCGCAGTGTTTTGGGCCACATAAAGGAATAAAGTTTCAGTATTAGGCTCCAATGAACGAAAATTCAAGTTTTGATGCCTTGAAAAAAAAGGGGATATTGCAAAGGTGAATTAGGGAAGCAATTGAAATGCAGAGCAAACGCACAAGAAAGACACCTGTTATTTTGTACACTAATGTAATCGCAAAGCATTATGAAAAGTTTGGAAAGTCGATGTAAAGCATAACTGGCGAACATTTTTCAGACTGAAACAATACTTTCCAAGCATAGACATGCTTTAAGTGAGGTTTAAGCAAGGAGCCTTATTGCTAATTTTCTATTTCCAACAAGATTACTTGAGTACGAAAAATACATAGAATTTTTAGTGCCTACATAGTTTGTCCTCTTTTGTGAAACGTGAGTTCTCTGAGCTAAAGGTGCTGTGTAGCGGTTTTTCTAACTACAATACCAGTTTCTATAAATTTTTTGTTTTGTAACCCGAAGGCACTGGTACATATACAATATGTAGTTTGAAAATAGGTTCTTTTCTTACTATAAATCAAAAGAGTGCATATTCCACATGTACTAGTGCCTGGGTGCAAAGTGCAGTAGGAGGCCTGATAAAAACAAACCACTGTTGATTAAACGATTTTGCTGAGAACAAAATGTGGATAGTGTTTTAAAATACATCGTGAATTTCTAAATTATTTGCACTTAGATACAGTAATTCAAGATTAAGGCGTGCTGCAGCATCTGAGTATGCAAATTAGCAAATATGGTTTAATAAGTTAGACATACTCTGGTTACTAAAAAAACACAGGCATAGGCAGTCATGCAAAAGTTCAAGTTAAATATCACTGTTAACATTTGCCAGCAAATGGTCGTATCAAACATTATAAATATACCGAACAAGGGTGGTTTCTTGGGATAGTTTGCAATTAATGAGAAAAAATGAGGTACAGCTTGAATGACAAGAACTGCTAGAGACGACAGACTGCGCTGACTTCCAACAATATTTTATTACGTTGCCACATCATGTGTATATGTACAAAAGCGGGCATGCGTAGAAAATGAGTCACAAGGGGTGTCGAACAGCAAGTGATTGTACTAAGAACATTGTCCCTTGAAAAAAATAAACATTAGAATTTCTATCTGTTGAGATACAAGACTTCACTAGGGGTCAGCACGATAGAGGGGTCACTAACGCACACACTACCCAGTTTTCTGGTGAAATCTGCTTCCATAGTTTCCCGGATGACCTGTGTCTCGCTAAAGCTTCCGTATCTTCAAAGAGGGGCACGCAGCCACAGTCCCAGCAATGGATGCCGAAGTGGCCTTGAACAGTGTTATGGACGTTATTATTGTGCTCTCCTAAATGATTGTTTAGGCGCCTGCCTGTCTGTCCAACAAAGTTACTGCCGCAAAACAGGGGAGTTTGATGAACCACATTCATTGCACATGTCACAAGATGTTTTCTGTGCCCGACAGAGCAACAACACTGATGTGATTTAGGTACGTTTACACGCTTACAAAGCCTTGCCTGCTTTTCCGGGGCTGAGAAAACGACTGACTCCTGCAGGTTGCCCAATCTTATTTAGCCTATGGGAGACATCATGCACATACGGTAGCACTGCGAACCTGTGTCTTCCAACCGGCTGGTTCCTTGAGTGAGCAGGCTCATCACGGTTTGTGCACCTCAGAAGCTGTTCTGCTATGGCTGAAATTAAGGCCAAAGGGTAGCCAACCTTAGAAAGGCGATCAACCTGTGCAGCAAGACTATCATGCATCTCGTGTGAGCAAGATTTATTGAGGCTGTTATCGAGGCAACACTTTTAATACCTCGTTTAACGAGCTTTGAGTGTGCAGAGTTAAAGAGCAAGAGTGACTTCTTACTTCTCGGTTCGAAGCACCAGCACACGTTTGTTTTCGTGCCACAGCCTAAGATCTACAAAGCGCAAGGAATCATCAATGGAGACCCTCATGCGTTAGTTCAGAGGCTGCAGCTTTCTTAAAGATCTCCAAGACTCCCGAAGCAGCAGGCTCGAAAATGTGATCAGTGGAATCAATACGAGGTAGTCGTCCACAAACCTGCACACTTTAACAGGAGACGCATCTAGGTGACCTTGAATATTGCAATCATGATGAGCTAGATAAATATCACTTAGTGGCGGCGCCAGGCATGATCCTGTACAAACACAATTCCTTTGTATATTCTATAGGATCATGCCTGGAACCGCCACTAATTGATATTTATCTAGCCAATCATGATTGCAATATTCAAGGTCACCTAGACGAGTCTCCCGTTGTCAAAATGTGCAGGTTTGTGGACGACTACCTGGTATTTATTGATTGCACCGATCACGCTTTTGAGCCTGCTGCTTTGGGAGTACTTGGAGATATTTAAGAAAGAGCTGCAGCCTCTAGAGCTAACAAATGATGTCCCCATTGATGATTCTTTACGCTTTCTAGATCTCAGGCTGTGCCTTGCAAACAAAAAGGTGTGCTAGTGCTTCGAACCGAGAAGTCACTCTTGCCCTTTAACTCTGCACATTCAAAGCTCGTTAAATGAGATATTGTAAAGCTTTGCCTCCTGAACAGCCTCAATAAATCTTGCTCACACGAGATGCAACATAGTCTTGCTGCACAGGTTGATTGCCTTTCTTGGGTTGGCTACCCTTTGGCCTCAATTTCAGCCATAGCGGAACAGCTTCTGAAGTGCACAAAACGTGATGAGCGCGCTCGGTCAAGGAACCAGCCGGTTGAAAGGCACAGGTTTGCACTGCTACCGTATGCACATGACGTCTCCCATAGGCTAAAAAAGATTGGGCAACCTGCAGGAATCACAGTCCTTTTCTCAGCCCCGGAAAAGCTGGCAAGGCTCTGTAAGCATGTAAACGCGCCTAACTCGCGTCAGAGTTGTTGCTCTGCCGGGCACAGAAAACGTTTTGCGATGTGTGCAACGAATGTGGTTTACCAAATTCCCGTTTTGAGGCAGTAAATATATTGGACAGACAGGCAGGTGCCTAAATGATCGTTTAAGAGAGCACTATAACAACGTCCATAACACTGTTCAAGGCCACTTGGGCATTCATTGCCGGGACTGCGGCTGCATGCCCCTCTTTGAAGATACGGAAGTTTTAGCGAGACACAGCTCACCCGGTAAATTATTGAAGCTGATTTCACCAGAAAACTGGGTAGTGTGTGCATTAGTGCCCCCTCTATCATGCTGACCCCTAGTTAAATTTTGTATCTCAACAGATAGAAATTGTGATGTTTTTTTTTTCAAGTGACCATGTTTGTACAATGACTTACTGTCAGAACACCCCTTGTGACTGGCTTTCATTTTCTGCGCATGACCCCTCTTGTGTATACACACACGATGTGGCAATGCAATAAAATATTGTTGGAAGTCAGTGCAGTGTGTCTCTCGCAGTCCTTGTCCTTCACGCTGTACGTCATTTTTTATACTGAACAGCGAATATTGATTCAAAATTAGAAAAATATACAGTACACATTTGAGCTGCAAAAATGCAAGTGGTGCAGCAAATGGCCTTTAGCCTTCCAAAAGAAAAAGAAATGTTCACGGTTAATTACGAGGTGCAGGGACTCCATTCTCTGAGCATCTTGACCAATAAATGCAGTGCATGGCATTGCTGGAATCTTGCATCCTGCATTAGCAAAATAAGAAGAGAATCATGAGAATTCAGTCCGTGCAATTACACATGTACTTTGCGGGAAATTTGATAAAGCAACAAGCTCCTCAAAGTAACCAACTTAATTAATGTGACTGGGCAGAATGAACCGCTCAGGCAACTGGGCAAGACAAGTGAAAGGTAGGAGAAATTTCTATTTTTCAAATTAAGGAATTGCATGTTACTGTGAATGCTAAACTACTATGTCATTGTGAATACGAGGCACATACAGCAGCAAAAACAAAAATTTACAGTAGCCTTTCCCCATAGAAAATAAGAGTGAATCAAATTTAAAGACTACCAATGACATCTCTCAACAACACACATTTGTCCAAGAGTGTGTATGTGACCTTAATACAAAATTGACATTATGAAATCTGCAATATATCTGCATTACACTTTATAAGTACTGCAGCTGAGAAGCTTACGGGATATGGCACATTAAGAGTGAAATGCACAAGGCATTAAAAAATGACTGTTTTTACACATTATTACACTAGGAGACAAATAGTACTGTTTTACAGAGAGTGCACAAAAAATGACAATGAGGGAATCCCCACTGGCATTCTCATTTGCCCTGCAATACATGCATCCAGCCCAACAATCTCCAACTCTTCAATGCAGTTTATTAGACCCTTTCTGTATCCTAAAACTTATGTATTTCTTATTTACTGATTTAGTAAGAATTAGCATTTTGGCATACTTTCCTCGAAAATTTAGCATGTGTTGTCAACTATTTTCCTTAGAGCACACCCCCTTCTTTCAATGGGTTAGCTTGGCAATGCACTGACTAGTATTCCCTTATTTAAACTTACAATCCTTCGTCATGCTCCCACTTCATGCTCTAAACTGTGATGCCCCTCCTACGCAGTTTATGTTAATCTGCGACTATTTACATGGTCCTTCTTCCTGTAGCCTCTCAACTAGAGCCTGAAATTTCTTGTCTCCTAGAACAATCGACTTTCTTGCCCAAAACATACTGCATGGTTACCCCTCATAGGGGGGGGGAGGTACTGTATATAAGTTTTCACATATTCAATGAACCTCAGAGACACAACCATTTCTCATCCTGTGTTGCCACTACCCGCATGAGTCACAATGGTTGTAAATTGGCTACCTGCTCTCTCTCGCTTAAAAGTACATTTTGCCATGTGGAAAATGACCACAAGCATCACATTTCATTGAATGAGTGCTCCTGTGCATGTTTTTTTCGTCTTTTAATGGCTAGGTTCAACATGGTCAAGTTGTCTGAAAACTGTCTAGCCTCAACCAATACTTTGTGTAGTTTCCAAATTATGAAACATTCATTTTTGAAGACTTGTCCCAAATTAAGCAAGAGACATTTTCATGATGCAAACGAGGAAGGGTTGTGCTTAGAGACAATGATAGCCCTGCTATATCCTGCAAAACTGTGTGAAATGAAATATGCTTGCAATTTTCATGAGCAGCTAGTTCAGTACAATTAGGCACATTGCCTGCGGAAACGTTTTTTTAACGCTCCCGAGAGGTCCTGGTTTCTTGTAATTTCTTCAAATCCCTTGCAGTCTAGATTGCAATCCGGTGCATTTTGATTTTGACATTGTGTTCAAAATAAAAACAGCTGAAATTTAAAGTTTTGATAATTATATGGGAATAAATTAAAGGTAGAAGAGTGTAATGCAATCAGCAAATAACAAGCTCATTGCAGAGAGTAAACAAATATTCCTTTCCTGCAAATAAATTGGTAGCAGGAAGGTCATACGACATTAGCAGTGAATGCACAATAAAGAATATGATGCTACAATGCCTCGGCATTCTGTGAATATTCTTGCGCAAAGAAAATCCTCATTATGAAAGACCATCAAGAAAATGCAAATGTATACTTTGGATCAGCAGTCATACCTGCAGTATGCACTGTACCATCGGCAATATTTACAACCACACACAACTGCACATGATATCAAGCTTAGGCGGCCAAGGAGCCCGAGTTTTAAATTATAACTTCACTTATTATATTACACTACCCACCTATATCTACTTACAATGTTGTCTTCTCAACCGCTTTCAAGAAGACATTAACCATCTGTCTGAAGGCGAACGCAAATGGCTTGCTCTTGATGGGGGGTGCCAAGGCTGGGCATTGTGAAATTGCTGCTACCATCTGCATGACCTGCGAGAAACGACGCTCTATGTACGAGATAAACAAATGCTATTGGAACAAAAGACAAGATCATTGGCAATGAGCCTCGTTTTGGTTTGCACGAGAAATACCAAGAATATGGACTTTGTGCTGCTTGCTGAAGAAGAAGTAAGCCTCCTTCCAGATGTTGCAGTCATGCATTAAGATTGCCACATAGCTGCATGCTTGTATGCTCATATGCTGCTGTCACCACTATGCCAGCATGCTTTGAAGTTTATTATTTCAAGTAAAATTGATTGTGTTTTCTTGCCAACTCTTGGCAAACAGACCAGCAATGAAGTAGCTCACTTACACACATACTCCCTTTTGAGGAGCGAATTCACACACACACACGCACACAACACACACATGCCTCTACCACACGAGCAGCTTCCTACGCTTGACACACATACATTTTTTTTATCCTGTGTCACTCCTAGTGCTAAGGCATAAAAAAATTCTTTGTGTTGCCAACCACAAACTCCACAACCTACACCTCCAGCTTAAACACTTTCTCGAGAGCCAGGACAAGCCTTCTAGCTTCCCCGGTGCTCCAAACTGTAGTTACGAACTTTAATAGGGCTATAGGCGACAGCTCTCGAAGGGCATGCAAACTACCCGGAGACCTAAAGCTTGTATATGATACCTCTAAAGCACAACACTTCAAATTTTCAAAATTCATTAAAACTCCTGAAGACAATTGCTATATACGTTGAACGTCTTGAATAACCTGCCACTAACAATTTCAGCGGTTGTCTGCATCAACAGAAATGTGGGCTAATGGGAAATTCACGTCTTTAAGATCGGAATTAGTGTAATGGCGAAACACACTACCAGATTTCTTAATCATTTATTTATGCTCTGGATGTAACGTTCCTTTTACAATAACAATCAAGGATATCGATTCATCAGGGCATGGGAGGAAAAAGGGGGAAGCGTATACCTGGCGCCTTCCCACTGGTCCTCCCGAGAAACGGCGCCTCATACAGCAGTTGTCCAGGGTGGCTTGAAACCAAACTCGGCTTTCAGGCGGCAACACTCGCTGCATCAAATCGGAAGAGTTTTATTGCGAGTAAAACTCTACCGGCCTTACGCAACACATACGCACGCACACAAAACGCCCTCGCACGCACAAACAAGTATACGCACTCTCAAAGCGCAGATACAAAAGCGCGCACGCGCACATTGATGAACACAAACAAGCACACATACATGCAGGCAGACACGCTAACACGTGCACGCACACACAGCGACCCACAGACAACACACTCACAAAACACGCACTAGACACGCGCAAACACGCCGGCCCATACAAACCGGCATGTACTGTACGCGCGCGCGCGCGCGCACGCACGAGCGCGCGCACACACACACACACACAGCGAGCCGAGCGCACGCACGCATACACACGCACGCACACACAAAGCGAGCTGAGCTGAGCGCACACACGCACGCACACACACAAATCGAGCCGAGCGCGAGCACGCGCACACGCACAGACAAAGCGAGCCGAAAACATGCT
Source organism: Dermacentor variabilis (assembly GCF_050947875.1). NCBI lineage: Eukaryota > Metazoa > Arthropoda > Arachnida > Ixodida > Ixodidae > Dermacentor > Dermacentor variabilis. The sequence continues at coordinate 6,007,581 of NW_027460335.1, forward strand.
GAAGGCGTCCGGCAAGCAGCAACAGCAGCACGCGACCGCATCAGGGAGAACCAATACCGCGCCGGTTCTTTCGGAAGGTGGCAAAGCCAGTCGTCCTTTTTCTACGCGACGCAAAAGTGGTCGACCACATTTAACTGAAGTGCGAACGACCGTATTACAAGCAGCCGCGCTGAACGCACAACAGAATCGCATCAATGAACGCTCAAGCGCTGAGAAACAAAGCGTAACTATGCAGGCGCACCACGCCCGATGTAGATTTGAGAAACATTAGTCACACGGGACGCGATCGAGGTAGTTAACTTGCACTAGTAGGAGTGCAGCTGCTCTTGCTCTTACCTTAGTGAATTATGCTACGAGATCACAGTGAAATATTTCTAAAGCGAACAAAACAAATACCAAATAAACGGGCACTTGCCTGAAAATTTCCATCACGCCAGTACTACCGACCGGGCACGTTGCAACTTCTCGTTTCAGCCTTCGTGGATCCATCTTCCAGTGCGTACGAACGCTTTGCTTTGAAGTGGGGCACGAGTAATACACAAAGCAAGGGCCACATCTTTTTCTACCCCGCGCGCAAAACTAATCACGTTTAAAATTATTTCGCACAGCGCGAGACGCGAACGCATGCGAAAACGAGCATGATGGCGCAGCCTCCGCCTTCCCGTCCTGCCGCGCGCCGAAGTGATGGTACAGCGTCGTCCGTCACTTCCGGTCGCTTTTCATTGGGCATGGGGCGGCCGCGCAAATTGAACGCTTATTCTGACAGGTTTGCTTGCTCGCATGGCCGCCTGTTTGCTGCTGCTTCGTTGTGGTCTCTAACTAGAGCGGTGAGGCGGGTAGTTGCTACTACGTTTCGTGCCGAGCATATTATTTTGGGGTGGGGGGCGCAGTCTGTGCTGCATCACTGAGGGTACAGTACACAAATCGGGACCGTGAGCGAGACGATCGGTGCTCATCTGCTGGTGCGATTAGATTATTCGCTGCGTCCGAACGAAGCAACCTTGCGAGGTCACAGCGTAGTTTCAGCGATATCCTGGCTCGATAAAGACGCTCACATCTTGGTCGTGCGACAGCGACGCGTAAAAATTCATGAGGAGACTGAAGACAGCGTTTGCAAGCGCGTATGCTCTGGATAAGAAATTACAGCTTTGACGACACCAGCCCTTAATATATAGGCTCAGCTTTACAAACTGTATTTGAGGATGCACTTAGAAAGCAGATCAGTAGCTTAGTAAACCTCTGAATAAATTAGGCAAGGTACGTGGAAATTCGGGTTTGAGAACTTCCAACATGATCTCGCCTCTATAAGTCTTCTTTGTGGATTCACCATGCAAATTGTACGTTGATGCCATTGTACAGCAGAGGCTCGTCTAACAGCACGTCCCTGTTTGTTCAGCAATGTATCCAAACAGCTTCTTCCATTTCACCACTTTTTGTTGGGCTATTAAGGGCACCGACATATTAGTGCAGAATTGTGCAAGTTGCTCTCGTGTTTTCGCTCTGCTACTGCAGTTTTTCTAGAAGTGTTTAATTGCATGTTAATATTCCTGTGAGCACGAAAAATAATGATAATTAAATTGTAAGTGAAAGGGCGTTATTTTTCTGGATGACACATTTTTGTAGTGGCCGTCATGCCAGTAACATCAGAATCCTTGAAAAAATATCGACAGTCACTTAGGAATGCGAAAACTTAATCCCTTCACGCAACTACCCTTGCAATTGTCACGTGACCATGATACGTTAGTTCATACATTGTCACGTGTTCTTCACAATTCTACCTTAATCTCCCGTAATCCACCGTGCTATAGTTTGTACGAACCTTAATGCAATTTATTCCACCCTTGTTCACATTATTTCACATTATTTACCCATAATTGCTCATAATTAGCGTTGTTGTATTTACTACCTTCTGTATCACTACTGACGTAATACAAGACGGTGATGACGTCACATTTTATTTATTTATTATACATACACTCAATGCCTAGTAGGCACAACAGAAAGAAGTGGTGAAAACATGCAATATTTGCAGTGCAAGGCAAGAATAAAAAATCAAACTGTAAGATAATTTAAACGGCGACCTTGAATTAGTGGTGTCACAAATTGAGACTGTGGAGGCGGGAAGGAGGTTGCATTGAGTGGCTGTTCTTGGCAAAAAGGAAGAATGGCACATCAATTTTGTGTTGATGGTCGATGCGAGACGAGAACTTGGTGTGGTGTAAAGATTTTCTTTACGAGAAGGGTTAAATTAGCATATTCTATGAAAAAGACAGAGACGAAAGTATTTGCGACGTAACCAAAGGTCAGGTTCACCTAGTGTTCTTTTCATGGACGTGACGCTAGAATGACGTGAATAATTTGAGAGAATAAAACGGGTGGCGCGGTTCTGAATGATTTCTGATTGCTTTCAAGGGAAATGACAAGATTTGCATGAGCAGGGTCCCGTGTGGATTGTTGTTGCGGAGAACGCCAGCTTTCCTACCTGAAATGCCATGAAATGCTTTCGCATTAAAAATGCAAAAATTGGAGTACGCTTAAGCTTCGCCTTCAAGAGTGGAACGCCACAGCGTTCCCGTCGACCCGCCAAGGGGTCTAAGACAATGGGCTACGGCGCAGCGACTACGCGCCCCGCATCGGACGCGGTGAGCGTCGAGCAACGCAGCGTTCGGCGCGACAACGAAATGTGCGCCTGAGCAAGCGACGCACGCCTGAGCCTTAGAAACAGCTCGTTTCTAAGGCAACACCGCGTTCACTAGAGGCGCTTTTGTACCGCTTTGAAGCATCGAACTCGTGGCTCAGTGGTAACGTCTCCGTCTCACACTCCGGAGACCCTGGTTCGATTCCCACCTAGCCCATCTTGGAAGTTGCTTTTTATTTATGAAGTGCGCACTGCCGTGATTTATCGCTCACGGCCAACGCCGCGGACGCCGACACCGACGCCGACGACACCGGCTTTTCTGCGACACGAGCTCCTTAACGCTATCGCGTTAATACATACACACATTGCTCAAAGCGTGGACGTGTACACGTGACCCAGATTTATGCATCAGTGCGTTCAACACCCTTCAGGCGTCGATTTAACACCCTTCTTCGAGCAAAGTCACACCTTATGAGTGGTATACACCCTTGTGATAGGGTGTTTTGGCCGAAAAGGGTGCTAAAAGGGTGTGGACGTGGGTGTAAATGCAGAAAGCACCCTTATTAGCACCCATAAGGGTGTAAAAATGTTTAGTGTGTAGAAGACATTTCGTTGTGAAGGCGTTCGTTGTAGAGGCGCTCGACTGTATATGGTGCTGGTCTACACATACACGGGACGGCAGTTGTGCAAGACAGCCGCCAATATCCAGCACCCGACGCATACCTCGATTTGTCCTACATGGATTACAGTTCTGCGCTACACCCGAGGCAGGAATTGTGCAAGACAGTATCCAGCACATGATACACAGCCAGCGCGACATACTCAGCGGGCCAAGTCGTATGATCGACAACGCATCTGCAGCCAGCGCACGAAAAGTGGGCAGTAGAGGCAAAGAAAGCTTCGCTTTAAATAATGATAAAGCAAGAGGCATACCGTAAGTATCTTCCCTAGAATATGAGGTGGGGTTGAGATTCAAGAACTGTCGCACTACTTGAATTATCATTACTGCTACGTCTGAAAACGTATTCACTACAGAAAAGGAAAGCAAGGAGCAGGCTCTCAACTGCCAGCGAAAGCAGCACAACGGCTTCCTGTACTATTGCATGAGAGAGTGGTCAGAAACACAGAAATGGAAGATGGGCGCTAGCCCGAACATCGCATAAAAAGATATGCAGAATTGTTGAAGGGAGAAAAAGAAAAAGTAAATAACACTTGCTTGTCGCGAAATCGAGACGTCGCCCCGCCGTTCAGTAACAATATGGCTCATCAGAGGCTTCCGCGCCAATGAACAGAAGCCTAACAGGCTTTGATTGAATAGGGACTAGAGTCTGAAGCCCCGCATATACACACCGAAGGAAGAGCCATTTCAATACGGGATCTTCCTCAATTTACTTGGGCAGAGGGTCGGTTCATTGCACCGTCATCCTGCAGAATGGCTTCCTGCACACAGATACAACCCGAGCAGACGCGAAGAGGATTGAAATGTTTTTATTTCTTGTTCATCGCATTGTTTTAGGACGGCCTGCCGTATATAACGAATTTCTTTCGGCTTCATTTGCGCCCGCGCCCGCTGCCCGTGATCCAACGAGCTCGTTTTCCGTTCTTAACGTCTCTGGCTTCGGGGCACGTCGACGGCGCCGAAAATAAATTGGCGCTCGTTACACGAGCACGCCGCCGCCAGTTGCTCTCTGTAACGAGATTTCTGCCCTTAGGGTCACGGTGCTTTGGCTCACGCTGAAGCATCGGGAAGAGTAAAGAAAGGAATAAGAGTGATCGGAAAGCGGGAGAGGAAGAGAGAATACACCCAGCGTCTTTGTTACATTTTCCATCTGCAGCACAAGAACGCAGAACAAGAGGTAGGAAAGATACTAGCTCAAACGGAAAGAAAGGAAGATGACGTTTAATGGAATCTCAATCAGAGCTCGGAACAGCGCTTTCAAAATAGTCGACGCTCTGATTTGCAGCGGTCGCGGCACACGACGGGTTTGATGTCGTTCGCTGCTGCAGCGTTCTGCGGAGCCTTGCGTCCAGAATGAACGGAATTGGAATATTTCCTGCCGTTTATTCGTCAACTCCCCAACCCCGCCATAAATTTTATGAATAATAAAAAGGACGGTAGAGCGAGAAGATAGCAATGTACGGTGTTGAGCAAAATGGCACGTAGCTGTTAAGCTACACAGACAGACCAAATGGGCGGGAAAGAAACAAGTTCGCAACCAATATTATTTCCGGAAATCGATTGCATACACTGGGTGTATGCGTGTTCGATTACTCGGTAAGAAACCTGAGAACACCTATTGGTATTATTTAAATGATATTGCGCGACACTAAAAAACGACACGGACGTGAGAGAAGACGACACACCAAGCGCAAACTTTCAACTTGGAATATTAGTTGTAATAATAGTTAATAATAATAGTTAATAGTTAGTAATAATAATAATATTAGTTAGTAATAATAGTTGAAAGATTGCGCTTGGTGTGCCGTCTTCTCTCACATCCGCGTCGTTTTTTAGTGTCGCGCAATATCATTTAAGTAATGGAATACCAACTTGCCCGGAATGCTGATCTCATTACCTAATGGTATTCCCTCACTGCAGGTGAATTACCAGGTCAAGCGGACCTCATTTGCAATAAAAATCAGAACAATTATTTCACTAATCATATATTTACAACCGTTCACTTCATTATCAAGCTAACAGTCCATGTTTATATAAGAAAAGCAGGAAAAAAGCATCATAAATGTATAGTTGCACGTTTCAGCATTTCATAATGACCCTGCAAATTGAAGTAACCGCGCCAATTTATTCGTTCCGGTTTACCTCGTTAGCACACGGGACCTCGAGGTGTTGCTCGCGATCCACTCCTCCTCTAGCGTACTAGGCTGCCGTCAGTGGTTTCGTGAATGGAATAATTTATGAATGAATGTGGCTGTCACTTTTTCTTGCAAGCGTACTCTGTAAACTCTACCCGTCGCGTGTTATACAGGTTAACGATTTGCCGAATGGGAATTTCGAGTTTGGCGCTCTTCCCGTTCATATCCTTTTATTTGCGACGAACGCTTGCGACACCCATCTCGACAAACGAACACGAGCCCGAGAACGCGGAAAGCCCGCAAAGGGAAGTCCTGTCGATTTAGAAACACATGCACAACTAAGCAGGCTGTCCCACGTAACTTGAGCCAAACCTTAAAAATATGTAAATACATGCACGTGGCTGGACCGAACCAAAGTAAAGTCGTTTGCCGTCGCTTGGAGATACCCAGACTATTTTTTCCCGTTCTGTCGAATTATATTATCAGTCATAATTAATCATACCTTCTTAAGTACTATAGTTAGACGAAAAGTGTCAAGAGAGAATTGTTGAGCAACATGAAAAACCCGATACAGCTTTCTGTTGCCCAACACGTGCTACCTAAAAGTGTTTTCTCCGAGCGTGAAAGAAGCCCGCGAACACACGCAAAGCGCCTCGAGTGGCCAGTCGCACGACAATTTTGCGTGTATTCGCGGCAAAGTTTCGTCATTCTCTCGCGCCTTCTCGTCTACAGCGCCGTGTTCGTCTCATACCGCGATGTGTGAAATTGGCCAACCTTGTACGCGTGTGAGGTGACGTAACCAAAATTAATCCTACACCATCCATCGTGGGGGCCTTATTAGCCGTGGATGCAGCTTTAGGCCCAACGACACAGCACGTGTTATAATCGTAACTGTCGCCTGCAGTCGCTGGCGAGCGTTGCCGAAGCACTGCGGCTTCGTCCAATTAAGCCCTGGGCTCCCTGGGTGGTGGAGCCGGGAAACAGGTTGCTATATGGGCCCGTTTTCTTTCTTGTTTTATTCTTACTTTGCTTTATAGGGAAGTTACAGCGTCTGTTAAGCCTCCAGTATCGCATTAAAGAAAAGGTGGGTCTTCGCAACTTCAGGATACGTGAAGCGGCGATAGCGTAGTCTAATGGAAGTCTAATAAAGAAGCGACAGCGCAAAGGACGACGACAAATGAAGTGAGACCTACAAACTCGTAAGCCACTTCAGGAAACTTTCGAACTTGTCTCTACCTTCTCTTTTCTTTTTTTTCCAACATTAAACATCACTTCCTAAACGGAATTTCCTGATCAGCTCTCCTAAACCCATAAGCCGCTTGAAAGGGCTTCCGAATTTCTGTTTCTTTCTTTTTTACTAAGAATAAAGTTTGCTTTTGTGAGGTGCCGTACAAGTACTGGACTCGTGAACGCCAGGCTGTCTCACAAAGCGATAACGAAGGCACTCTGGCGCAATGTGGGAAGTCTACGAACCGTCCGAAGCACCGCCATAATGCTTTCGCTGTGCCGCTCTAACTTCTGATTGATCCTGAGCAGTATAATTCCGTGCAGTGTACCGAGCCACCCACGGCTGAGGCTGGGCCCCCGAGCTAACAGAATGCCACGTAACGCCTGTATCGTCCTTCCATTTACTAATACGTCTACGTACTCGGAATCATTCTTACGGCGTGTTCGGCATTCTGTCCCCTCTTTCTCAGACCCACTGCGGCAGTTGAGTGGTTGCGCTTTTGTGCTGCTGGACACAAAGACGCGTGTTCGTATCGCGACCGCGGCGGGCGCATTCCGATGGAGCCTAGCCTCCTGTATGTTATCGACTTGCCGGAATACCTACGAACCAACGAGAAGCGACCGTCGTTGCAACTACTGTGGTGGCGCCATTTACTTCTCGAGCGTTCTTTGTACAATTTTGGTGCTCGCTGCTGAGTATATGTGTGTGTGTACAGCGATGCTGGAGCGCACGTTAGACCAGTCCCACCACCCCAACTGACCTTGGACGGCGCTACACAAGCACCACCACTAGAGTGTGTCCTCCTTCTGCGGCGTCCGCCATTCGCGTGCCCAACGCCGTAGTAGACGCTGCGGTTGTCTCCGCCCTGCACGGAGCGACGGGCGAGGAGGACATCGAGGCGCCCCAACCACCACCACAAGCGACGTACTTCACGCGCGCCCGCACGTGTGCGGAAGTGCGGCGTACATCGTTATTCTTCTAGGCCGTCCGCGAAGCGCAAGTACCTTATTGAACTAAATTCATGTTTAGAAGTAAATTGCGTTTAAAATTCAATTGCGTCAGAAAATTCGCAAAGTACGAATCGCGCAGAACCTGCAGACATGATAGCATCGCAGTGCAATTCGTTTATACGAGAAAAAATAATTCTGACTTCTGTTACTCGGAAACTGAAACACAAAGCCCCTTTTCCAGCCAATGCTCTTTCTGTCTCTCTTTCTTTCTTTTTTTATCCCGACCAACCAGAGGCAGCAGCTTCTCTGTGAAAAAAAATTTAAAAAAGCGTAGGTATTAATAAAAGCATGGTCGCGATGAGTGAAATATAAATTTTTTGCTGATAGTTGCTTTTCAAAGTGAAATGATCTTCCGCTTCTGCTATCGCCACACGTGAGCACTGTTATTTCTCGTTGTGCGTGACAGGGCACTGGCAAGGTTTGCCGTTACCCTGCCCGAAATATAAAGGCTTTCACCCCAGGTAATGTGGCACCTCCATGGACGATGGCAGCTCTTCGGCGGTATGGCAGGCACAGAGTGCACGTATGCATACGTGCACGTATGCTACGCATATAAGCGAGTGCACGTATGCACGAGTGCACGTATGCTACGCATATAAGCGGGAGCGCGCGTGCCTTGGGCTAATGTCAAGGAACTCCACCCGGCAAAATATTGCTCCGGAGCTCTCAAATATACAGCATCTCTCGTAGCGCTTGTGCTGCTTTTAGTTGTTATAAATAAATAAATAAATAAATAAATAAATAAATAAATAAATAAATAAGCCCTTTTTAACTCTGGGTTGGGTTTGAGAACTGCATGTTTCAACCTAAACGTATTTCACCATGAAATCATACTCATCAGCATCATCATCATCATCATCATCATCATCATTATCAGCCTATTTTATGTCCACTACAGGACGAAGGCCTCTCCCTGCGATCTGCAATTACCCTGTCCTGCGCCAATCAATTCCGACTAGCGCCAGCGAATATCCCAATTTCATCGCCCCACCTATTCTTCTGCCGTCCTTGACTGCGCTTCCCTTCTCTTGGTACACGTTCTGTAACCCTAATGGTCCGACGGTTATCTAACCTGCGCATTACATGACCTGCCCAGTTGCATTTTTTTCTATTAATGTCTATTAAAATAGCGGCTATACCCGTTCGCTCTCTGATCCAAACCACTCTCTTTCTGTCTCTTAATGTCACACCTAATATTCTTCGTTCGATGGCTCTATGCGCGGTCCTTAACTTGTTCTCGAGCTTCTTTGTCAGTATCCACGTCTCTGCCCCACATGTCAGCACAGGTAAAATGCACTGACTGTGTACCTTCCTTTTCAATGATAACGGTAAGCTTCCTGTCAGGAGCTCACGATGTCTGCCGTATGCGATCCAACCCATTCTTATTCTTCTGTGAATTTCCTTCTCATGGTCAGGGTTCCCTGTGATTAGTTGACCTAGGCAAAACGTACTCCTTCACAGACAATATAGGCTGACTGACGATCCTTAACTCTTGTTCCCTTGCCCGGCTATTGATCATTATCTTTGCGTCCTGCATATCAATCTTCAACCCCACTCTTACACTCTCTCTGTTAAGGTCTTCAGTCATTTGTTGTAACCCATCTGCAGTGCTGCTGAATAGAACAATGTCATCTGTAAACCGAAGGTTGCTGCGATATTCACCGTCAATCCTTATTCCTAAGCCTTCCCAGTTTAGTAGCTTGAATACTTCTTCCAAGCACGCAGTGAATAGGATTGTAGAAATTGTGTCGCCTTGTTTGACCCCTTTCTTCATAGGTATCTTCCTACTTGTGTAGAATTAAGGTAGCTGTGGAATCTCTGTAGATATTTTCCATGATATTTTAAATCATATTGAAACACACTTTATAGCTGAAGACGAACCGGAAGAGAAACGCGTTGAATGCGATTCCCAGGCGATATTCCGACACTAAAAGCGTCGGACGACTTTGTTGAGAGAGCAGAGCCTTAGCTTCACTCGCGTCGAGCAGAAGTCCCGTTCTTGCGATGTTGGCGAGAAATTCTAGTAACGATGACGCTCGTGGTTCTCGATTACGTTCCGCATGCGGCTGTCTCTCACCATATATGTAAATCACGTGTTCTGGCGCACAGAATGACCGCTCCTCCTGAATATTCGTTCGAATATTGTCCCTAGGAGGCTGCGATCTGCTTTTGCGCCTAAACTCTTCCTTCAGCGTTCACCTTTCAATACTACGCCGCATCGTGCACGACCGCTCACAGGCTGCAAGAATTTCACGCGCGCTCGTAGATTTCTCGCCACTGCGCCGATCTGGTGGTGGCATTTCTCGCTGAAGTGGAGCATATAGTGGCAGGGAAAACTGGGAAGCAAACCTTGACTGTTCCACGAGTCGGTAAAGGTCCGTTTCTCTAAAAACGGTGCTACAGAAACGGCGTTTGTGCTCGTAGTGTCATTCCTTGTTCCTGTTTTTTTTTTCTTTCTGCGGCGCTGTTTCGAAGAAATTGGGAAGCCTGAGAACGAGATTGTGCGATAAGTGTATAGGCTAGCCAAGACAGCAAGTACACCACGAGCAGTACTGCAAGGAAGGGTGTATAAGCGTGCAGTTTCCCGCAAAAATTATTATGACGTTGCTTTTCGCGCCGTCGTCTACAGGAGCAGCAAATACGACGGCGCAGCCTGTGTATACGGATGACAGATGTCAGTGAGTAAATTTCAGTAAACTTGATCCTTCTCACTCAGAGCAGCATTCCGACTTTTAAAATTGATGATTTTCACGCAAAATATTACCCTACAAGTGCCACATTTCGACACGATTATTTGTCTTATCGACTTCTTGCGTTTCGAAAAATAGTATTGCTCTGAAATTTAGAAAGACGGGGCGTAACTAACGACGCCACAAGAACAGCTGAAGCCGTAAGCAAGAAAACTGGACAAATTCGCGCACTACCCGACATTCCGATGGTTGATGAACGATCGCAGCGGTGCTGTTCGCTCTGGTAACCTTTGTGGGAAGCTCCATTCTCTCGGCTTCCGAAGGTAAAAAAAAGAAGCATAGAAAGCCGAGACGGGCAGAAATAAAGCGCACCACAAAGTGTTGGCTAACAACTCGAGAGGCTTTTATGGCGATGAGAGCAATAAAATAGCATTAACACGGGGGGGGGGGGGGGGGGGGTGGGGGGGGGGCGGTCCGCCGTGTTTGCCGTCGCAAGCCACGTTGGACCAACTATAGCCCAGCCTCGCACGTTGCCGCAATCTACGCTCTGAGCTTTACCGCCGCTGCGCCGTTCTGGCGGTGGCAGTTCTCGCTGGAGCGGAACACATATCGCCGAGGGAAATTGGGGAGACGCGCAGCGTAAGGAAGGTGTGCCAAGTTTTAGGCGGCCCGGGGCCGCACGTGGTATAAGGCGAGCCAGGAGGGGGGTGTTCAAGGGGGCGAAGAGCCGGGAGCCGTCAAGGTAGCATACGGGTCGAAAATAGATATATGTGCACGCGCGCGGGTCTAGGCGGCGGTGTCTCGGGCGCTTTCCGGGTGAACGGACGGTCGCGCCCGGGATCCAATTAGCGGGCGCGTCACGTTCCTCCGGCCGCGGGGTCTCTTCGGCGGGGCTTCGTTATAGAGAGTTTCGTTCGTTGCTGCGCTCTCTCACACTCTCTCCCTCTGTTCCCGACACAATGTTACCCGTGACATGACCTGCCGTTGAACGTCGTTATTGCTGTTCACGAGAGCTATTCCTTCCCTCGAAGCCTCTCGAAGTACTTTAATGAAGTCGAGGGAAAACACCACGGAAATTCGAGGAGATGAGCAAAACGAGAACAAGGTAAAAGCGGGAGCCAACGTCCACTTGCTAACGTTCACTTCTCCACAAGTCCACTTGTCGAAACGTTGGCTCCCGCTTTCACCTTGTTCCCGTTTTTATGAAGCCAAGGAGACCGTGCGTTTCTCGGGCAACGACCTCTGTCGGACATCACAGTGATAGAGTCCGAGCTTCTAGTTCCTTTGGAAACCACATTTAAATGGCTTCGCTTGCTCTCTTGTCATTTTGTATGCTCTCACTACTGTTAGTAGCGAAGGGATGCGGAAATGATGCGAAATACGTTCTACCTCTGAATGAATAGCATGCCAATTCTGCTATAGAATCTGCCAAGTCTCCGTGACAGTGCAGTGACGCGAGCGTTAGCTTTGAAATTCACGCCACCGGTGGGGGTAAGTTCAAGTGGTGAAAGAAGCAGACATAGCCCACGCTACATTGCCGTCTAACGGTTTTTCTATAAGGCTGTGCAATTAGGTTCATTAAATGCACAGAGAGCTGAGCTGGCACATGGATCCATGTCATAGCCCATCTGCCAAGGTCATAAAACGCAGGAAGCAGTTCGCGTTTCTTCATTCATATTTTTCTATTCTTATCTTTCTAGGTTTGCCGTCCCTTTCCCTATGCAGAATAGCTCGATTTACTTCATAATATCCTAAATGTTAGTAACCCGCCGCAGTTGCTTTGTAAGGCTATTGTGTTAGCACGCTAAGCACGAGGTCGCGGGATTGAATCCTGGCAGTGGCGGCCGTATTTCGATTGCGGCGAAATGCAAAAACGCCCGCCTACTTAGAGTTAGGTACACGTTAAAGAACCCCAGGTGGTTCAGATTTCTGGAGTCCCCCAATACGGCGTGCCTCATAATCAGATCGTGGATTTGGCACGTAAAACCCCATAATTTCTTGTAACTGTTAGTGACTTAATGTCACCCGCATTTCCACAACACTCCCTTGAGTATAGTCAATATACAGTCAAAATAGTCAATATACAGAAATGGCATTAGGATATCAACAAAAAAAGAACGCGCAGACGCACATGGACGGATGCACAGCATGACGATATTTTAACGTCAACGCGCTTGAATCGATGAGCGATTGGGAGAGCGTGACACTTGAAACATCATGCACATGAATGTTCAGGCGAAGAATAAAAGTCATTGGCGTAACGACTGGAATATACAAGGCAAATATTAATAGCTAAATGTATGGAAGCGTGAGACACTTTCACAATGAATTCATACACGGGGCCAAGCCGTAACTTTTCCGGGTTAGCCTATCCGCCTTTGCCCTTTCTCTCTCCTCGCTCTCCTCGATATTCATTGTACAATGTCTTTTTTCTTAAAACATCAAAAACACTGAGTGCACAGGAAACTAATATTCAATACTCGGCTTTGACCGATCCCAGTATTCGAAAATTAGTTTTCAATACTCTTACCTTACTCGAAGTTTTCAATGCTACTTCCATATTAAATTTCGAATACTCAGACAATACTAAAACTTCAAAACGATCACTGTTCAACGATAACATGACGGTTGGAAGGAAGAGTGGTACAGGCACTCATGCTGGGGAAGCATGGGGCTTTCATGTTCAGTAGTGCATCTGTATCCTAGTATTTTCATGCACAGTAAATAACGGCACGAACAATTCGTTGTCCCTTATTGTGCATTAACAAAATAGTTCTCATCTGTTCGAAACCTACGCGCGATCTCTCATCATTTGTCGTTCAATGCCAGTTTTTAGAACGGTGGATCTCCTTCTTAACGCCTGTTACGCGTTCAACTATGCAGCCCATGTACCCGCTAAGAGAAAGCTGGATATTATGTGCTTGGCATACTGCAGAATATGCGTTTGTCGCCACATATTCGACCATTCTACAGGATCATTCCATTTCACACGCACTACTGCGTAGACGAAGGCCTAGCTCTCCGTTATAATATATATATATATATATATATATATATATATATATATATATATATATATATATATATATATATATATATATATATATATATATATATATATATATATATATATATATATATATATATATAATTTGTATATGAATATAATAGTCCTTGCTGTGTTAGCTATTCGTTTTCGATTCTGTAGCTCGCAATTTGAAGTTGCCGAATATTCGTTTCTTTCGAATATACAAAGGATTTTACCTCTTATTGGAGTCTAAATGGAGACAGAACGTTACATATGCCGGACTGTTTCGGATGATTCTCATGCAGGACAGCTTTGGTTGTTGCACAGGGGGCACCAATTCCTGGGGCAACGCACGAGGTGGATACCTCGATCCTGCTAAACAATTCCGAGTCATTCAGTAAGAATGGCTCGCTTTTAGGCAGCCTGCATTACCAATTCGTTTCGATGTGTTGTTGTTTTCAGTGTCACATGTTGGCATCTCATCAAAACAACGTACGGTGCTGCAATGCCACGCTTCTATCCTTCAGTCAACACAACAACATACTAAGTACATTCGAGAACGCGCTGTTCCGTTCTTTCAGTACCTTTGTTACCATGGTGGCCCACATAATTGAACGCAGTTGTTTATCATTTACAAGTTCCTCACCTGTCCGGACTACTAATTGTGGACTGTATCAATAGCATGTGTCAGCGTATATAAACCATAGCAAGTATAAAAGAAAAAAGTTCTTACGCAAGAACATTCCATCAAAGCAGCCATCTGCCACTCTTGATGCTGGACACATTATTAACAAAGGCCAATGGCGACGAGCACTTACGAACAAAAAGCTTTGTGAATTTCACCCCTGATTCCTTTCCTTATCGAACGTAGTCTACGTAAACTTCGTATTTCGTGTTTGTGTAGAAATTATAAAATATTCACTATTTGATTTGATTGCATCAGGAAATATCCCTATTCAAACATCCATATCTATTTTTCGGGAGCTGACTCTACGTTATGCTTGCAAATTTTCTTGTTAGATCACTACACCTTATCACCTGCCATCCTCGACAGCGTTTCCCTTGCATTGTTATGCGTTATGATAGCCTCGTTATACGATACCCCGCTATCTAGTCTACCCTATACATCACCTGCATATTTACGTCACATGGCCACCACATATTTATTCAGGCATATGAACTTCATCTTGTCAGTGCGCGCTATCATCACGTGCTGTGATTTATGATGGCACCACGCTAACTACACTTTGAGTGCGTTTAGGTAGCAAGACATGGTGCTCAGATAGTACTAAATGCAAAATAGGTAACCTATTAAACTTGTCCCAACGGAAAGCAGCAGTAAGCTTTGGTGTGAACTAGTATTATTATTCATTCGTTTATTTGTTGTTGTATGACATAGAAAAGTGGAGCAGCCATGGTAATATTTACCTGTGTCTTGCCACCGTAACCCACGTCTAACAGAACAGAAACGCTACATCATTTGTTAGCGAACATTTCCGAATAATAGGGTCTGAAACGATTACGGCCTGTGAATAAATAAAAAGAAAAACTTTCTCTCGTTGATATATGAGTCAATCGCGGGAAGGACGCCATGAGCGCTACGCCGATAATGTAATTGTTAAAATAATGGGCCCTGATAAAAAACCACTCAGCACAGAGGAGCTCCTGGGCCTGCGGCCTACGACTACTTCTAAACAAAGTTTTCGCAAACCTGTCATATATGATCGGCCCAAAATTAGCATAGAAAATAAACGTAATATTTTGGTCCAGTTAGAATGATGTGGAATGTCAGTAGTAACCTTTTTTTTTCTTAAAGAGTGGTATATGTAACTTTTTTCTCCTTTGTGTCATTTCGTTCTTTCCGTATTCACCACCTGTTAGGATAGTGCTCCCTGTGTGGCACTTCTTCACTTTATGTATTTGCCATATTTGTGTCGTCTAAAGGCACTATCTTTCTTTTTTGATATTGTGCTTTGAGATGTTCTGCGAATTGTGATTTATTTATTATGGCCAAGAAGTAGCCACAAATTTCCGGGCCCAATATCTCCTTGTTTAGTCTGGTGAATAAGTCAAAAATAAAAAAAAATTAAGGTGCATTTTGGCACCCTCAAGTTCCTGCTATGGGAACTAAATTATCCACGTCAGGCTGAAAGCAGCAGTTGTGTTTGTAGCGGTGCTGTCGCACCAACCGAGTGCATCGTTCGCTTCTTCGTCTTTGCCGATAAAGTCCACGTCAACATTGGTGCCAAAACGAACAGGCAAGCGAAAGCCAATCACAAAAGGTGCAAAAGTATGCAGTGATGTACATCCAGTACAGGAAGTGAACAGAAGAAGAGAAGAAGGCTGTCACCGCGCTCTAAAGGACGGCGACGCATATCTGACCCGAAGGTAAAACGAAACAAAGCGAAATAACGCGCATCGACGGGCGTCTAAGCAGAGTGAGGGTAAATGATGGCAGCCACTCTGTTTTCTCGTGCCGCCGCGGAGTATGCATACCCAGTGTTCGTGCTCACTTTCTGAGCGTGGCCAGAGTGTTTCATCGATCACGTTTTAGCCTGCGCGACATTCGCCCACTATATTCCTCGCCCGCTTCGCGTGTACCCGCCCTCTGCACCCCCGCCTCCCGCAGGCTGCTGCTCTCACTCAAGCGCGCGCGCACGCACGCACGGGATGCCTGTAGCCGGAACCCTTCGGCCCTGTCCGATGTGCTCCGGGATCGGCGCTAATATATTGGCCTCCGCTCGTATAGCGTCGGCGTGAGTCCGACGCACTCCCGACGAGGGGACACGTGCGGGGAAGCTGAGCTGCGTTCCTCGCGCGTTCGTGTGAAGTTGCGCGCCTCGCCGCTCTCGATGCCTTCCTGTGAAAGACGAAAAAGGAACTTCGAAAATGTGCTTTTTTTTTCGTTGCCGGGCCTTTTGGCGTGCATGTGACTATATCTGTACGTGTGCCGTAGACCTTTCTTATTATTATTAGTTTATTCTTGCTTGGGCTTTGAAACACTCGCAGGTTGTTCTCACAAGCTTGACGACCTAGTCGAGCGAGTGAAAATTCTTGGATCACGCTGGTCATGGCCGCTCGCAGCTTGGAGATGTTTCGTGTCGAGGAACTTTGATAGCGCAGTTCTCGAACAGTGTATATCGGCTTCGATCCTTCTCTATTTCCTGACTTCCTGAAGTTTAAAACTGTGCAGGAAACTAAAATGGCGCCTGATGGCTGCGCTGCCTTGTTTTTTCCCTCTACTCTAGATCTGTCATGTTGGCACACTCTTCAATAGGGTAGCACTATTGGCGAAGACCGAAGTGCATCTTTACCTGTTTGTAATACCATGATATCACGTTTGTTGGAGATGCGCACGTTTTATGAAGGTTATTATTTTAGGTAAATATTAAATCTGTGTTGTCGCACTATTATTTATCTCTTTTCTGTTGCTTTCGTCGTCTCATAGCATGCCATGCTTTATTTCGTCCCCAGTGTAATAAAGCGATGCTCTCATTGCCTATGGCCCCACCATAGGTCCGCGTCCTTCTGCCGGACGGCCAATGTCTCCCTGGATTTATTTCTAAATCCAGGGAGACCTGGATATATATATATATATATATATATATTAACGGTTATGAACAACACCGCAAGAAAGAAAACAGGGAAGAGACGGGCAAGCACAAGGATAGAGTGGTAGTGGGTCAACCCGATACTTGACCAATACCCCAGATTGGGTACGTGCCAGTAGATCATACGGATCTACATCTACTTCAAGGGGTAGTTGGTTTTTGGAACGGCTGAGATTTGTGTGTGCCTTCTACCGCTTGGAGCCTGTTTTAAGGCGCCGGACTTCCGTTACATTCCCGTGGCAGCAGTCATGGCAGCCCGCAGCAAGACACCCCCCAGTACGATGCCCCCGCTCGCATCGGCGCCGCACTCTATGCTGGCACTGTCATCGGACACTCAACTGGACGACACCTTTTCCGCGAGCGACGCCACCATTACACAACCGTCGCCGCCATCTCAGCCTTCAGATTCTGGTGCGTTACTTTGAAACATTCACCTCGCCGATTTGGATTCCACTCGCTTTAAACTTGCCCCCGACCTAGCGGCTTTCCTGGACACTATTTAAGCACGCCTTCACCAGAGACTGCCTGGTAAGAAGGCAACAGTGTACTTCTCCAGAGAGTGGCGATGACTTTGTCGGCTGGAATCTGTACCATTTCGGCACAAAAGTGACGTCATCCGAGAAGTCTGATATCCAAGCATTGCTGGTGAAATTTCGAAGGTGCTTGGCGTTATCACCGAGCGAACTTGGCTGTACTACTCCTCTTCGTCATAAAATCAACAGTGGCTCCCATGCATTCGTTCGACGCAACCGTCGTCTTGTTTCTGCTTCTGAACGCGCTAAAATTATTAGTGTAAGATATGTTACAGCGTGGCTTCATATCTCGCTCGTTTAGTTCTTGGTCGTCCCGAGTAGTTCTCGTAATAAGGACGGCACTATAGGCCCATTTTGCGTAGATTATCACCTCCTAAACAGCATTTCCGAGTGGGATATACACCCCGTCTCGACGACGTCTAAGGTCGGCTTCACGGGGGCCAGATTTTTCTGCGCACTCGACCTCCTCTCCGGCTACTGGCAGGTCGGCCTCGACGAGGGCGACGCGCAGAAGACTGCTTTAATCGCACCCGACGGCCTGTACCATATTAAACGCCTTCCTTTTGGGCTCTCTAATGCACCTGCAACCTTTCAACGACTAATGGACCGCGTCCTTCGACACTTGAAGTGGTCGATGGCGTTTGTGTGGCATCGTCGTTTACGCTCTCACGCTTTCCGGACACCAACGGCGCTTGGAGCTCGTCTTGCGCTGTCTAGCTGATGGCGGGCGCCGCATAACGTATTCAAAGTGTTTATTCAGATATTCGGAAGTTACATATTTGGGTCATGTTGTCAGTGCCCAAGGCATCAGCCCTGACCCTTCGAAGCTACAAGGTTCAGCAAGCATTCCTCTCATATAATGGACAGACAGGCTAAAAGTGTTTTGGGGTTCACTTCCTACCTCCGCCGTTTCTTCCCTGGTTTCGCCGCTCGCGCTGCACCCCTCAATCAACTTCTGAAAAAGAAAATCTGGAGTGGCATTGGGGCCTCGACCAGGAATCAGCCTTTTACAACATAGAAACGGCCCTGACGACTCCACCAACACTGGCACACTATCAGGAGGACGCCCCTAGCGTCATACCAACTGATGCCAGTGGTCTTGGCCTTAGGGCGGTTCTTCTACAATCCGACTCCGCAAGGTACGAGAAGCCCGCTGCCAAGGCCAGACACCGCCTCAGTGAACCAGAGAGTCGGTATTATGCTTCAGAACTTGCGTGTCTCGCAGTAGTCTGGCCATTGAGATTTGTTTCCGCCTTACGTCTACGGTAAGCATTTTACTATTGTTGCTGATAATGTTGCACTGCGCTGGGCTCCAAACATAAAAAGATCTAAGTGCCAAATTTGCTCGGTGGGCCCTCAGACTTCCAGACTACAGCTTCACGTTCTTGCGTCGTAGTGGTTCTACGGCGACAAAGACGCCGACTGCCTTTCACGTAACCTTGTCGTTGCTAACTACTCTGCGCCGGCATTTGCAGTACTCGATTTCCGAGCTGCACAGTCAAATGATACCGAAATCTGCGACATCCTCCGGCGCCTCACTGGTGATACCAGTACACCTACGCGCCGCCTCGAGAGACCTTCATCAGTTTATACTGTACGAGATGGCATCCTTTATCATCGACGTACATGAAGTGAATCGGACCTACCTGTAGTGCATGTGGCCATGCGGCTATCCATAGTTTTCATGTGTCACGACACCCCCTCTGCTGGCCACCTGGGACAGCACAAGACTCTGACTTGCGTCAACGAACGGTTCTATAGGTCTGGCGCGCGCACCGATGTAGGCCTGCACGTGCCATCGTGCACCATTTGTCAAGCTCGTAAGATCGTCACCTACCCACAACCTGTGACCTTACAACCAATCGCCCCTCCTGACCAACCGTCCGACGTCGTAGGCATTGATCACATGGGCCCATTTCTCATTGCGGCCACGTGCTACCAGACTAAGTGGGTAGAATTTCGCCGCTCATGTCATGACCGTGCCTAATATTCCGGCATGATTATATCGCGTGCCTTCAAGACTTGCTTGTCTAAACATGGAATACGACCAGCTGCAGCGTGTCCCTCAACATCCACAAACAAATGCACAGGTAGAGTGCACCAACCGCACCACACAAGACATTACTTATTCCTACGTCTCTCCCACACACGACGATTGGGACGGTTATATAGGTCACTGCTGCGGTTTCGCTCGTAACAGCTCTCAACAGGTGGTCACTCGCGCCACGTCGTTTTAGGTGTTTTACGGGAGGGCGCCAAGGTTACCGTGACGCCTTGTTGGCTTCGACGTGACTCTGCTAGAACGCCCTGCAAAAGTGGACTCCAGCGAGACCTTGCGCCAGGGCTCGCCTCCGAGCTCGGCTAGCAATACTGCACCGCCCAGTGCACTTCAAGAGGCCTCGGCCAAGTTCTGCTCGCTATTTCCAACCGGTCGATTTAGAGATGGTCCCAATTATATAGTTGTGGCGAAAGAAATCACCCTGCCCCGGTAGTAAAATGAAGAAAAAGAGAGTACGACGTACGTTGAATTAGCACAGTATATTTCACGGACGTTTCGGCTGGTCGACCAGCCTTTGTCAAAGTAGCAGGAGGCTGGTCCTTTGACAAAGGCTGCTCCACCAGCCGACACGTCAGTGAAATATGGTGTGCTAATGTAACGTACGTCGTACTCCCTTTTCCTTCGTTATATATATATATATATATATATATATATATATATATATATATATATATATATATATATATATATATATATATATATATATATATATATATATATATATAAGCGCACATGTTGACCACCACCATACGCTACAATGTGAGCATGTACAATGAACAAAGAAGGAAACATCTCTGGAACCATGAGCTGTGCGCAGCGAGAAGCGTATACCAAATATCGATGCGCATGTCTTCTGAAAAAAGGCTCGAATAAAGTCATAAACATACCAACATATTCAAAATCATTTAAACATATCTAGCAACATGTCTAGATTCTATTTTTTGCAATGAATTGTGCACAGCTGCAGTAGTTCTAACATTTTTTATAGGCCACACACTGGGGTTTTCTTCTAGGACTATAGGCTTCCCAAGGACCTACAGCTTCTTGGCAGCTTTTAATGGCCGGCAGAATATTTGGGGCAGCGGAAGAGAAGGTGTTCTAGAGGTCCAGTGAAATTTTCACAGGAACGGAATGGTCTATTAGCATTTCCCGTTCTTTATATGAAGCACATTGGTTGGTAAATGCCAAGTTCTAATCTAGGTACGACTGTCCGTCTTCTTTAGAAGAGCGACAAAAATGTTTCCTAGTATTTCTTATACTAATGAAAGATCAAACAAGTCACAAACGCAATCACAGTGTTCCCTAAAACCAGGTTCTTATGTTGATTTATGAAAGCTTTATGACCATAACTGTGAATTCCTCGGGAAAAACTCCACTCGAACGGCAAATTTGATCCAGCTTCAACTCATTCTTTTTTAAGTGTCCACCCAATATCAAAATGGTCCTGTCCACTGCTCCCCCCGGAATCGCTTGAAGGACAATGACGGAAGAAAAAAAATACGATTGATTGATTGATTGATTGATTGATTGATTGATTGATTGATTGATTGATTGATTGATTGATTGATTGATTGATTGATTGATTGATTGATTGATTGATTGATTGATTGATTGATTGATTGATTGCCAGCTCGGGTGTCCACATCCCCTCTTAATCCGAAATGAAGTATAGTGTACGCCGTCTGTTTGTCAATAAACGATTACATCGCACTCTGCTTCACCGACGAATCAATTTATTTATTTATTGCTAGCTGAGCTCTTGGTGTTGGCGCTTGTAGCCGGTGTCGGCTGCTCTTCTTGTGTCGCAAAATAAATGAGCTGAAAACGCTGCAGAGCGTACAGTCACAAATGACAAACATACAGTGACGTAAGTTAAAGGTGACGTAGTAACGTAAGCAGGCGCAAATCACATACTTCGTGCGATCGAATAATTGAATGGCTGATTAATTCGTTGATTAATTGACTGATTGGTTGATTGATTGATTCTGTATTGTGCGACGCTCACAACCTGCTTCTTCATGCTCTTCGTATCCGAGAAGGTAGGATACCAACCCCGCTGTCGAAAAGCACACACGACAAAAATACAAAAAAAAAACGCGCTTGCGTGTCTGTCTCCTATACAAAAGCAGGCCCCCGTGACAAAGGTCCCACGTGGCCGAAGAAAAGATCGGCAGCCGGGAAAGGAGGAGGGGGTGGGTTGCATCATGACCTTCATTGTGCGTTGATAACAGACCCCGTGTGAACCCCACCATGCACTTTCAACTCTCTCTTTCTCTTTCCTTTCTTTTGCTACCCTCCTCTCCCGCTTCCTTGTCAAAGCGATGCTCTTGCACATCGCTCTCTAAAAACCAGAACACTTAGAAGAGCGAGATGAAGCAAACATAGAGCATGCGTTGCGAACTGAAGGGAAGGGGGAGGAAGGGGGGGGGATCATGACGGGGGAGCACGAGTGAAAGATTATTGCGGGACAAGCGATGACTCACGGATGCCTTCGGCATTGGCGCGACGTTGCTTCGACGAGCAGGGCAGAGCCGGGGGGCGGCTAACGGGAATTAAAAGCAACGCGAGCCCGCGCCCTGAGGCTGCACATCCTCTCTTCTCCACGTGACTCGCCTGCACCCTCTAGCCCGAACTTCCCACCGTTCGGTTACTTTATCTATGATGGAAAAAGCGATACTCAAACGGAAACTTATCAAGACCACAGAGAACACAGGACAAAGCACGACTAGCAATTGGAAACATCTTATGAAGGAAAGGTGTTCTTATGCAGCATCTCGAGCTTTCATGATTTGGAAATGCAAAAGTCATTTCTAAATCATAAAAGCTCTAACTGCTTTCGCACATTATTAGCTTGGTTTACTTGTTTCGTTTTGATGTTATTGTTGCTGTCATATATATATATATATATATATATATATATATATATATATATATATATATATATATATATAGGTAGTTGCGGCACTGCGAGAAGGTGGGATGCAATCGTGTTGTCGGCAGCTGATGCGTGTGAGTTTCGCAATTTGGCACCGTGGACCTTATACTGCCGCGGAACTCGCTGCTATTCGTTGTGCACTTCGCATATTTTCTAATGAACTGCTCAAGAAATCGAGCGTGTTCAGTGACTCCAAGGCTGCTCTTCATTGTTTGGCTTATGCCTTACTCCGCAGACCCCACGAACAACTAGTTCTGGAAATCAGACTGCTGCTTCACCACCTCGACGAGCAAGGTCACGACATCACGTTGCAGTGGATTCCAAGCCATTGTGGCATAATGGGCAATGAACATGCCGACGCAGCAGCACGATCTGCACATGAGGAGGGTTTGCAAGACTCCGCACCATTCTGAAGAACAGACGCAGCAATGAAAATTTATGTGCTTGCAAATGAAGCCATAGCATCTTTATGGAACGCACCAAGCTTGAACACCACACGTCTGCACGGACTCCCATCTGCAGTCTCTCGACTCAAGACAACAGTACTTTGTCGACTGTGGCTTGGTGTCGCTTACACAAGATCTTTCGCCTTCCGAGTGGGTATGGACGAAAGCGTGGCTTGCAGTCACTGTGGCGGCGAGGAGACTATAGAAAACCTAATTTGCCACTGTCCTAGCGGCCATGTTGGCAAGCCTTGACGAAAGGCCACTTTCAGAACCGACAGCCTTGGAATGCCGACATGAACTTTCGTCGCACCGAAAGTCGGTCAAAGCTTTGTTGGCCTTTTTACGTGGCAATGGCCTATTAGAAAGACTATAACGATCCCGTCCTCTTTTTTTCTTTCGCGGCTCTCTTTTTGTCCGCGCTCTTCTTTCCGTCTTTACTTTCCTTTTCCTTTCCCCTAGTGCAAGCTAGCAGACCGTTAACCCCCCTGCCTTTCTCTCATTTGAATCTCTATATATATATACCTGACCAAGGAGACGAGTGTGACATGACAATTTATACGTGACCACGCACATGCCGATTATTAACAACACAATTACAATGCTGCAAAAGAATGCATTCTTTTTGCTCAGGTTGCCATCCCGTTTCTCATTCCCCTCAGGCATGCCAAATACTGGGGGGGGGGGGGGGGGAATCTACACCACATTCTATTGATACACTCCACTCCACAGAACTAGAACGCGCGTTTAATCTTCATGCTGCCCAAGCCTATGCGTAAACAAGTTTGCTGCAAAGACGATGCAAGGGGGCGGCTTTTCTCTCCTAAAAGGCTTTTCTTGTAAACATTTAAATATGCAGGTTATTACACCAGACATCATTTTATGGGGTCGGTATGTTATATCGAAGTTTTGGCACATCTAAAGAACCCCAAGGAGGCATTGTTCCTGTTGGCTATTCGTGCAAGCAACTCACACAGCCAACTTTATCACCAATCTGTTCCGGGCACCTTTCCCTGCCCCCTGTACAGGATGCGTTGGAGGCTGCGAACGACAATTTCCACTTATTACTGCGGACCGCCGCTCCCGTTCCGTCTAATCTCCAACGTTACCTCAGAACGCCCCACCCCGTAGTTTGTTTGTTTGTTTGTTTTTTCTCTCTGCATTGCGAGTCCACTGCGCGGCGACGCGAATTGCTGGGTAAAACCACAAGGGAGCTCGGAGCAACGGGCGCGCGTCCCGTTGCAAAGTCAGGAAGAGTCGAACCAGGCATGCACGGAAGAACAAATGAAACGAAGAACAACCGTACATGATAGATGGAGCAGCAGATAAATATTCTGTGGGATGCATACACAATCCACACACTCAGCAGGACCAGCGCCTAAACTACGAAAGTGCAACTCTCTTGCATATCTTCTGTTCTTTTTCTCCGGGACTTCTTTTATTCTTTTTATTCCTTTTCTTTTCGTCCCGACGTGCTTTTCTCGCGCCTGTATTTTTCGTCTGCTCACGCTTTTCGTCTGCAGCGTTTTTCATCTTTTAACCTTTTTTCGTCTGCCTCATGCTTTCCGTTTTCCTCTTCTTTTCCACTTCGGCTTCCGCCGCGGTGCCCGCGTTTGCGGAACAGAAGATAAAGAGAATCCCTACGCTCCCTCTCTCTCTGTCTATCTTATAACCCGCGCTACCATGCCGATATCGCTCGGGGCTGTTGGCTGGTGGAAAGTGCACGTGGCGATTCCCAGGGGAGGGAAGCATCGTTTTTGTTTTTTCGTTTTGTTGACTTTCGCTTCTGTATCATTTTCCTGGCTCGCGTCAGGCGTAGGAGTGACGAAGGGCGCACGGGAGGCATGGGGAGGGGGAGGGTGCGAGGAGAGACGTAGCAGGAGAGTGCAAAGTTACGCGAGGAACTTTCTCAATCTCCCTCCATAACTCTCTCTCTCTCTCACTATATATATATATATATATATATATATATATATATATATATATATATATATATATATATATATATATATATATATATATATATATATATATATATATTGCGGCGCTCTGTGTGTACAGAGGGAGAAAGGCGCGTTCAATCTCATCCGTAAAGAGCTTGCTCCGAGGTCTGCCGTTACGCAAATGCTCGCAGGCGGGGGCGTACGAGGATCAAAAGAATTATGAATGCGAGAGGGAACTCACGCGTTTTTGCTCCTGCGTTGTTTTGTTGCTTATCGTTATCTTGCCCCTTGTTTTGCACTGGCGTCTGCTTCACGCGGGACGAGTCCGCATACTATGCGGCCACCGTTTGGCCATTCCCCTGGTGCTTTCCAGAGTTGTTTACCACAAATAGCCTAGCACGTATAGCTGAAAGCTCTTATGTATGTTTCTTCATCTTTCCTTTTTTCTAGATTTCTTTGTTCCCAATTTTTCTGTTTCTTTTCTGCACTTATAGCCGTTCTTTCTCCACTTGCATCGTTTTTCTTTTTATTTCGTTTAAATCAAAGTTCGCAACAAATAATGTGCGCGGGAAATGCCATGCGCTCGCGCCGAGATTCTCTAGCCAAAGCCACGATAGAAAATCATGCAGAAAAAGCTCGTTGTTGCCAAGATGAATAAATGTTTTCTGCCGACATTCTTCTTTCGTTGTTGTTGTTGTTCTGCGAGAACCAGTGCACAGTGATTGTGCGAGAGGTTGCGGTCACTGACCAGGTCAAAAGCCAATGACATCGTCTAGAGGCCGCCGGAATTTGCTCTTCATAATGCAACTATAGACAAGACTGTCGTTACTTTTAGTACGATAGGTTGTGAAGCAATGAGCTCGAGGAAGCTAAAAGCATGACACCATACGTGGGTTCAGTTAAAAATGTAAACCACCCCTGGAAGTAGTATCACTTGCGTGGCAGTCTACACTTGTAAGGTTCCTTTATTTTGCAATGGCGGCTGTGTTGACCCAGCTGACGAGGCATTATAGGGCAGTGTTGGGCGCACGATCCCAAATGGAATTTGTCCCATTAGTATTTTTGCTA
The DNA here is from genome assembly GCF_050947875.1 of Dermacentor variabilis. Taxonomy (NCBI): domain Eukaryota; kingdom Metazoa; phylum Arthropoda; class Arachnida; order Ixodida; family Ixodidae; genus Dermacentor; species Dermacentor variabilis. The sequence goes on from NW_027460335.1 coordinate 6,033,581, forward strand.
ATGCGACTTCTGTGCGATTTCCGTTGCCTTGCGTACTTGAGGGCTGGTTTCGCTGATCGCTTGTGATCAGTGAGGGCGGAGAACCTTGTAAACAGAACCGATAGCCCGCTCGTATCCAATTCTACCAGTGACGTCGACTACTTGCGCTGATAAATCTGCGTACATAAACGTTCCTAGAAGTTTGGCAATATGTGCAGATGGGAATAAAAAGAAAATACTAACGCCATATCACACAGCCTTACTGTATTTCCCGGGTCTTTTACCATTTGCAATATTTGTTCTGCATCAACAGCATCAGACAGTTGGTTCTGCAGCCACACCAGAGCCTGTAGCTTTTTGGAACCTTTAGAGAACTTGGCAGTGCTGTCATACAGCATGCCTCGGCTTCGAATTTCTTTTTGTTCGCCCGATGCGCATTTGTTTCTTTATGCAAACATGTAGGACGCTTGCCGAGTATGATGTGCCGACTAAAACCTCTGGCTAACATCTAGAGTGCATGCGCGCATTGCAAAAGGTTGGCGTCGTACGATTACAAATCCAAAGCGTGTGTAACGTACACAGCTCGAAAACTCTCTAAAAGCTATAGAATGCCCACGTAGTGGCGTTGTGCACGACTTAAAGCTACATTTAGAGCAGTGAGCAAGCACAAAGCAAAACCGAACGCAATATCTTGCGCACACCCTCCTCTACGCGTATCCATGTATCCGATTCTTGCCTGCGTGCAGCCTGTTTCACATGCAAGCGATTTTCGTCCAGAAATGGCGCGGAAGCCGTCGCGTGACCAAGCACTGTCGCCTAAAACCCGTTTTTCGAGCGGCGCGCGCCGCAGCGATCACGATCCAAACATTTGGAGAAATTCGCGAGCAGTGACAGTGGCAACCAATGGCAGAGCGCCCGTGAACAGTGACGTTAAGATCACGTGATAGGGGTTGTGGTCATCGAAGCGCGAGCGGCGCGGGAAACTCGTCCGCTCGAGCAGACGTTTCTAACAGACGACACTTGTAGAAGACGACATCCGGTGCCAGTTTGCAATATCTCGCGCAGTCTTCAGCGAGCTGTTCAACACTCAAGTTGTTCAGCGTCCACTTGTTTTGGATGCTTAAATGAAGGAACAGCAACAAAGATACCCGGAAAATTCTTCGAGAAGAAATTCTAGACTGAAGCTGGAGGTACTCGTCCTCGCAAGTGACACATACTTCCATAAAGTAAATGTCTGTGTCGCTCGAATCGGCCATGTCCGTTGGTGCAAAGTGCCGCTTGTTTCCATGTGTCGTTTTCCAGTTCCATTCTATGGAACTAGACTGTCCACACGTGCTGCTTTCTTCTTCGTGCCTTTTTCTTTTCCGCACTTGTGACACCCACGTGGGACCGGCCAGATGGAATGAAAAAGCACTCCGTACTTTTCGTTCGCAGAGCATGTAGGCGTTAATTCGTCTTCTTCTTTGTCTTTACAATTCTGAGCTAGCATGTTCGTAGATTTGTTTGGTATTGTTTCTTGTGTTAAAAGGTCACGTACCCCGATCTCTGGGAGGGCCGCCGCCTTTCTACTCGAATGCCGAGAGGCCAAGAAGAGTGCGAGCTGCTTTTAAAGCCGTCCATATCGGCCTCTTGCATCGGGGTGGCCCAGACGGCACCCGAACGCTTTGCAGCATTCGAAAACAAAAGTCGTTGGCAGACGTGCCCGTGCTTGAAGCTGAAATCACGGAAATACAAACCAAGCCATTCCTTTTGCTTCCATATGGCTAATTCTGCGTGTCTACTTAGCAAGACTTTAAGCTGTTGGCCACACATAGCTAAGGTAGAAATAAAAGTTAATAAAAAGTTTTATTAACACAAGGAGAGTGTGTTGGGAGGCTAGTCGGTAAGACATAGGTAATACAAGACGCAGCATTATTATCTTCTGAAACGCTTAAAGTTGCGAAACTGGAGCACCAACTTTATAATGCACCCATGAAACCCGCAGCTCCCATGTTCGGGAATTCCACATTTGCAAAACACGGAAATGCGGAGCAAGGCGCAGCTCCTGAAGACCGCTGAAACGCGCGGCTCGCGGGCCCCTTCCGCAGGCAACACTGTGCGCATCACAGCAGCACGCGACGCGCCAGATCGGAGCAGGTGGAACATGGATGAGGGAAGTTCTTTTTCTTTTCTTCTTTTTTTTTATCCGTGACGATGGTGCGTCTTCGCGCAGCGGGGCCGCTTGCATGTTACGGCCTCGCGTGCAGCTCGGGACGCCCAGCGCGCGCGTCCGAGAGAGAGAGATAATGTTTAATGACAGAAAGGTGGAGAGGTCGGCCTGAGTGAAGTGCCTCCAGCCTGCTACTCCACGCTGGGGAAGGGGTTTGGGGAATAACAGAGGTGGGTTGAGAAGAGGAAAGAGGGTGGTGGCACGGCAAATACGATGAGGGCTGCACATTATACTGCATCTGTACATTGTGTACGCGCTGCGCGCGTCCGGCAATGCGCGCAGCGTACGGGGCATCGTGCACGTGGTGCACTAAAACTCTCTGATAGATGTCCAGATGTCCAGTTTCCCGCCGTTGTGGTTCAGTGGTTACGGCGTTCTTTTGTTCAGCGTGTTTTCCCGGGTTCCACTCCCCGCAAGTTCCAGCGGTAATCAATTAATTCAAAGAGCGCCTAATCCGGGTGTCCGTTCTCTACTACCAGCGTGTCGTTGCTATTTGTAGCGGTTTGTTAAAGGAAGGCAAACATTCTTTTTCGCTATCCCGGGCACTGAAAGCAGTGGAGAGCTTCAGGGCAGCACTGGCAATGAAAGTTGGGACACCATTTCAATGTCTCAATGTTTCAATACAGTTAACCGAAGAAACAAAGAAAATTGGATGACACACAATGGAAACATTATCAACAATGGTAAACGTATGCTACGTTACTTACGCAGTAACATTTCTGCGACTCACTCCTTTAAAATACAACTACTTTACAAATCCATAGTACGACCAAAGCTAGAACGCGATGGTTAGTGTAAGATTCTGTGCGCCAAAAAGGACCGGCAGATCCAACGCGCACCTTAAAATCTACGTTAAGCTAAGCTTAAGCAAAGCTGTTAATAAATTTGTTTTACAGCTAACCACGATGCGCATAGTTCGGCATCCTTTCATGCTATGCAACTTGTTATCTCATGGAATGTTTATGTTCATTCGCCACAGAGATCACAACTTCTTTGTCACGAAATTTTAATGTTTATGCACTGCGTCGTTCAGATGTAATGTGAAATGCGAACTCCAAACCAGGTGGACGCACAGTAGGAAATGTGTGCGCAGCGAGGTCACAAGGTCGACCTCGATGTGTGATAATTGTTGAGTGAAGAATGGCCATCACAGGTGCTTGCACAGAAAAAAAAAGTACGAAACGTGTCGAGAAGCATTTAGTGGTTCGGTACCTCAAGTGTCACAGTGGGACATGCCCATTCCGGATGATTGACCGGAAAACGGGAACACACACGGGGGCAGGTACTCGGTATGCAAAAAATCATTGCTTTAAATATAATCACTGCGGCAGAGCTTCCGCAATATAAGTCACCTCGCTTTGTCCTCTCACCACAATAGCATGACTAACGAACAGTGCTGGGAGCGATCCTTTCCCTTCAGCCTTTAGCAGCTCGTCCGAAAATTTTCCACCTGAATTCATTTCATAAAATGTACCGTCATACCGTTCTTCACGACGAAGTTATTCTATCATTGGAGAGCATGTCGCATTGCATTGATGACCGTTGTAAGGTAGGCCCATAACATCCGGTAAAACACTCTTTTAATTCTTTTCAGCCGCGCAACAATGGAGAGGAACCAAATTTACATAACATCTACTGAGGGTTATCGACGATACATTATGCAGCATTGTATACTAAAGCGTTCCTCGATTTCTTTTTTCTTGGGTAGTCTGGCGGCATTTTAACATTATGGGGTTTTACGTGCCAAAACCACTTTCTGATTATGAGGCACGCCGTAGTGGAGGACTCCGGAGATTTGGACCACCTGGGGTTCATTATCGTGCACCTAAATCTAAGTACACAGGTGTTTTCGCATTCCGCCCCCGTCGAAACGCGGCCGCCGTGGCCGGGATTTGATCCCGCGACCTCGTGCTTAGCAGCCCAACACCATAGCCACTAAGCAACCACGGCGGGTATGTCTTGCTGCATTTTGTAACGCTGGTAACAAATTTGATTATTTTTACTCACGCCCACCTGTGACGCCTTTCGTCTTGAGGGCCAAGTGAATTAAACAGATGGAATAGCGAAGGTACTGTATTTAAATCTGGTGAGCATGCAAATTGAGCTAGAGTTAGATTAGATTCATGACAACGTGGGAAACTTGACGCTTGCGCGTAGGCGCTCGTGCACTGCTCTCTTCGTCTTTATTCTTAGCGCTGAGTTTTGTTTCTCACCATGTATGAGGGTCAACACCAAATTGGGTACAATAAACTATGGAGCAAGGCTTACCTTGTCTACAAGGGCAACACAAAGATTGGAAAAGAAAGTTTTCATTGGGCTTACACAAGGAATGAACATGACAGTGCATTTACATCTTGACATCAGTGGCCGTTTGTCGACACGTAGCATATCAACGTGCGCGCCATCACACAATCACTAAGCGTCCAGGGAAAACCCGGGCAGGGCAGGAGATGGAAATTGAAAAGACAATTACTTGAAAGGCCTTGAAGAAGACAAGTCCACTTTTACCTCAATCACTGAGCACGTGTGTTGAAAAAGCACACCGGTGCGCACCGGTGTGATTTGCGGAGTTCATCATTAGCTTTATAGCTGCAGACAGTTACAATCTTGTTCAGTGACTTGCTGTTGTTCATGTTTTGTCCACCCATCGTGGCGGTGCATAGTGGCTTCGGCGTGGCGCTTCTTTAGCATTTCCATGGGTGCGAAATGCAAAAACGCTGTGTTCAATGTAGCGGGTGCACGTTGCAGAACTCCCGGGGCGGAATTCAGTATGCTGCACCGTCCGTACGCAGTTTCTTAGCCAGAAAGTTCTCACGCTAAGATAAGGGTGCTACCGAAGCGGCAGCGCATGTAACTTGCGACGTCGTCGTATGCGAGAGAGGAGGAAGCAAAGCTCGGATTAGACTACAACAAATGAAAGAAGCGCGGTCAACTGATAGCACGATCGCACGTCGTGCATATATGCAGTTGAGGCTATATGCTTACGGTAAATCACTGCACACACCTGTATGACCTTTTCCGGGCATCTGCTGCAACGCCGACCAAGCGCAACCGCGCTCGCCCGTTCACCACACCGCCGTCAAGAGAATCGCAGTGGAAGTGTGACCCGTTGTTCGCACATTTGTGCGAGATGCGGGACCGATGGGCGCACGGTGACATCTTTGGCGCAGAAAGAGACGCTCAGGCGGAGCCGGCCAGCTCTGCCAGGCTAACCCCGCCTGTAGCAAGCATCATCATCACCACTACCACCACAACCACCATATTAGACAGCATCTAAATGTCCTTATTTCTATGTTAATTAGGCAAAGAAAAAAAAAAGAACACACATAACAGTTCATATATGGCCTTGAAGGCAAGGCCACCAGCACCCGTTCGTTCTTCGATATACGGCATGTGACGGCGCATTGTTTCCTCTCGCCTGGAGAATAATATCCTCAAAGCGTCTGCAAAAATAATCATGCGCAACCCAACCCTGTGAGCGAGGAAAAACTCAAACTGAAAAGAAAAATAACACGATAGAAGTGCTAAAACACATCAATGACAAACTTGGTGGTTGTCATGGACGGACTCTGAGTGTTCGCTACCGTGCAATATAGTCTTATGGCGAGTATGAAAAGCCACGCTATTGTTCGCATAGAGAAACACAGCCTATCAGGCCGAAGAGCGCAGCAGAACGTTAATGCTGCTGCCTTTTATAGCACCGCATCCCCAATCCAATTATGCACTAAAACTTCTCAGGGCACTTTGAGGTTACAAATCAGGCCACGCTACAAAAGTATAAGCACGCGCCATCCTTGGCTATCAGTTGACGCCTCTGCCCAATCGGCCTCCACAGCGCGTTCCAATTGATTACCCTCGTCAGCTCGTGCGGCACAGATAGACATAATTATGTTGGTAGGACTGCTGCTCCCTATCGCAACAGTTCCTTCTTACGTCGGCAGCTGCCACGGCTGTTTTGTCAGTCAACTTAAGCTTACTTTTGCCGCTAGTACTGAAGTTCGCAACTGTGCTACCATTATATACAAGCATTTTATTTGGCTACAGCGTTTGTCTTTGCAGTGGCGGGTATCGCAAGCTTGCTGATCTTACGAACAGCTCTAACTTCGTGAATAGGCTTTTTTTTCACAAGGTTCTTCTTACGCCAAAATTTGTTCGTAACTTCGTTTACTGAATTCCGCCCCAGGCGTTCAAATTTCATCCCAAGTCCCCCCACTATGATGGGCCGCAGAATCACGTCCTGGCTTTGCATAAATATTTTTTTTTATTTCTCTATTGTATGTTAGTGTTCGCCCGTCCTTAAGTGGTCATTTTTTTCATCCTTATATAATTCAATTTTTATTGTTTTTGTAATATGAGTGAATTCTGGTTGCAGCAGGCGTACTGCTTCCAACCTCTCCAGTCAGTTACACCCAGTTTCAATCTGCCTATACGCTTCCGATTATGAAAGAGCGCCCGCCTAACTACACACTGCACGTAACAGTTCTGTGGAATTCATTCTACAAAGCATCAGGCAATGCTCACGTCCGCACAAGCGGCGATTAATAAGCGACAGCAAAGTACGCTCCCATATCAAACGTTGCGCAATGCGTAGACATAGCCAGTGCACTGCGACCACGAACTTTCAAGAACGTGGCATAATCAACGAGGGCCCCCTAGCGAGTTAATCTCACGCTACGGGAATACAAACTTCCGTGCGTTCTTATCGGGTTACGCTGCGTTCCTCCGTCTTTCTTTCTTTCTTATCCATACATATCAGCTACTATAAGCGGTGCGAATGTTGAGGTAGCAACGATAAAAAAAAAATGGCATATGCGCATACCATCGAACCTTAAGCGGAACGCTACAACAAAGTCTAATTCATAAATTACTTGCTCAGATTAGTGTCGCTGCTCCGCTAGCAACACGCGCAACGGTGAGGCTGTGATAAGCCCCGACGAGACCGAGATAAGCTCCCTACACGCGCCTTGCACTGGGCTGGTGTGGGCGCAATAACTTAGCGCTCCGGTGCAGGTTTCGAAAGAACGAGTGCGTGACCTGGTGGCACAATGAAAGGGGTATGTCACATTTAGAAAGTGCGCTTTGATGCCAGGCATAACCAGGCTCTCTCGGTCCCGCCGGCTCGGTAAGAGGAAATACGGCGCGAGCAAAGCCAGGAGCACAAGCAAAACAGTACAACAACAAAACAATATAAAACAATACCTTCTTGAACAGTCTAGTAAAAAGCCGCCCGAAAAGTTGCCACTATCTGAGACAAGTGGCAATACATTACGTATGCTACAGAAGAAGACAATACCGTTTTCAAGCTAAATAAAAAGAACGCCCAATAATGATGGCGTGACTAAAACCGTTCGGAATGATGTTGCTTTTCTTCCCCCTTTTATTTCGATCTGTTCATTTCTTTGATAAATTTGAGCAGGGTGTTTATAGAAGTCGTAGAAAGCGCCAGCTATATTTACCTCTGTTGTGCGGTATACGTGAGACGAAAATTTTAATGAATGCTTGTGAACAAAAAAGTAAAATGAAGAAGCTTGACGGAAAATTTTCTTAGGCAAAGGATTCGCAGATATTCGCCGGGCGTTTTTCCTGATAACATGCAAATGGGCTAAATATGCTGAAAAAAAAAATGGTTCCTAAATTGAATACTCGCACACGACAACTAAAAGGCATGAAGACAAGAAAGCTGAGTACTCATGCTATTGTCTTTCTTCGTAATGATCATGTGTTGTTATATTATTTTCTCTCTCTCTCTCTCTCTCTCTTTCTTCTTTTTTTTTTTGTGACCCGCCGTGGTCCAGTGGTTTCTCAGTGGCTATGGTGTTGGGCTGCCCAGCACGAGGTCGCGAGATCGAATCCCGGCCGCGGCGGCCGCATTTCGAAGGGGGCGAAGTGCGAAAACACTCCTATACTTAGATTTAGGTGCACGTTAAAGAACCCCAGGTGGTCGAAATTTCCGGAGTCCTCCACTACGGCGTGCCTCATAATCAGAAAGTGGTTTTGGCACGTTAAACCCCATAGTGTTTTTTTTTTCTTTTTTTTTGTCGATGCTGTCCTTGTTTACTATTCATGAACATGCACCAACTGACTCAGCAACTTACTTTGCTGTCTTAAGTATACGCCAGAGATGCGCCATCCAATTGCGTTCGCACGTTTCCGTGAGGTCACGCCGGACGCGAACTCGCTTCAATATCGGCGTCTCTGCAGACTTTGTTGCAGCTTTCCGAGCATATAGGTCGTGTGCAGTGCACTTTTATGGCCCGGAGTTAGTGGTGACAAGGGAGACGACCGGCAGGGGAAATGTGACGTACCTGACAAAAATAAATCAAGAGTGATTGCCCAGCCATCTCTCTTGACTTGATTTCGTGTTCAGTTACATCATTTACCATGATGAGAGCGGACATCTTAAGGTTAATGCACGCGTAACGTTTTCCTTATTTTGTATCTCATTCGATTGTACATGTTCACAAGGGCATCTTGTGTGTAAAGCACGAACGTTCAACATATTTCCTTCCTTTCTACCTCATTTCATTTCGGTTTCCTCTGAAACCGAAATGAAACCATGGTTCCTTCTAACTGCAGGCGTTGATGCCAGCGCTGCCAGCTGTTCCATCAAACGTGCAGATCATGTGGTGAACCAAACGAGCGGGGGTGGAGGGGAATTATGCACTGCGCCATGACTAGAGGGAATTACAGGGCTGCAGGTAAAGGGGGGAAGGAGAGGGTGAGCAGTCGTTCCACCGTGTAGTAAGAAGGATGTGCAGTAGATGAATTTTCAAAAATTTAGCAAGGATTCAATTATAAAGCAACAGTGCATCTTATTCTACCCTATCAACGCGTATTTCGAGTACTTGTGTATTATTTTCGCGATTAACTCATTCTGTTACGTAATTTTCAGAGCCCTAAGAATTCTACGGTATATCTTAGCCAAGGGCGTCATTAAACCTAGACTATAGTTGAACAGTAAGCTCGCCATGGGTGATTTCTTTTTTACATTTATGGCATATCAGAGGCGGCTTGCACGAACATTTATTACCGAAAATAATAACGAATTTAAGAACGCGTCCTTAAATGTTCCATATACAACGCCTAGTCCGCACAAGAACGCGTTCTTAAATTCGTTATTATTTTCGTTATTAAATTTTCGCGCAAGCCGCCCCAGGTCTCCAGTAGCCCCCATGGTGCAGGAAGGTTCACGAAATAAAAAGTAGGTGGGGTCCTAATCCGCGCTCCAACGTCACTGTGAGAAACAAGAACAGATCTCAAAGGCTATGCTATTGAGGGCTGCATGCGCGGTAATGCTTGGGTAGCCGGAAACACGTCACGGCTACTATGACAGACACCGCGTATTGTCATCCACCCTGCTGTAGCACGAGGCTACAAACGGAAGGGAAGCGGCTCTTGTTATTTGTAAAATAGGGAATATCCGAAACATAGTGGAGAACTTCATCTGCGGGGAACCTTGACGAAGCCTGCACAAATTCCAACGGTGAATGCAGAGCATTTACTTCAGGATAATTAATACCACGAACACCACATTACTTGCTTGAATACTGATCGACGACCACCAAATAATTGTAGAAAAGTCAGACGTTACTTTTCTATGCGCACCTTCGTTAAGTTTGCCGTGTGAAGTTTGCCAAATGCTGCAAAACATGCAGCTGCAGAAACCACAGTAAACGTATTATTCCTCTTCACAGAACATAGGGGGGTGGGGGGGGCGAGGATGCGGATTAATATGATCTCATTTGATTTCTCATTTAAACATAAAGTTGTATGAAAGTCGACGTTTTCCTTCTGGGCAGCTATCTGCCTAGACACCATGCGAATGCGAAGCCTGTCATGTACATTTGGTTCACGTGGCATCTTTTCGTATAGCTGCAAGCTTAAATAAAAAGTTCGGCAGCATGTTACACTCCTGTAATACGTGAAGGCGAAAGCCTGCTGCACATTTGGCAATGCATTAATTATGTTTAGAACGAGTTTATTTCAGCAAGAGACGATACGAACACTGAGTCACAATCATGGCATAATTCCACCAGTACGATCGGAGGGGTCAGAGTTATCGTAATACATAACGAGCCGCAGTGAGAAGTAAACGTACGGCGCTGTAGTTCGACTTCCTCAACGACACATGCGAGCACCTAATGCACTGCCTAAAGGTTATTTCGTTCTTTCGTTCTCTCTTTCTTTCCGTCTTTGTTCTTTCGTTCCTTGTTCCTTTATTTCTGTCGTTTCTTCATTCATATTCAGCCATTGCGCCTTTGCTTGCTTACGGAGGCATGAGCCATTCTTGATTACGAGTCATTGAAACTAGCCACTTATGGCTTTCGCCTTAAAAACATTAAATCTGCTACTGAGATAGATCAGCTTGGAGAAAATTCAGCTTCAGTCCTCGAAAGTAGTGCGCCCAAATTTCTTCTTACTTCCTACATAGTACGCTATCAAAACGTTTTTTCCTCTTAGGATTCAGCTGTCCCTATCAATGGGGCTCCTTGGTTTACCCAATACCTCCTGCTTGCTTTATATTCACTTTCCGTTTTGGTTCAGTGCTTCCTCTTTTTCGTGGCTCTTTAAAGAAAAAGCGAGGAGGAGGTGGTGCATGAACGTAGGGAAGCAGTGCCTGGAGGGGGGGGGGGGCGGGAGGGACACAGGCTTGTAGATGGAAAGGGAGGTCAGAAAGGGAAATTGGGGGGGGGGGGGCGGTGTTACTCTCGAGCAACGCCGCTGCCACCACCACCACCACCGCCACTGCGTGGCGCTCAACTGCGCCTCCCCGCTACTGCTGGTTTATTAGCGCCCCGCCGTGGGGTTCGGCCTGCGCGAGTGACATCTGTTGTGGAGACGAGGGGCGCCGGCGGGAGAGGGCACAGCTGGGATGAGGGAGGAGGGAAGAAAGCGTGCCCTGTGTCGCCGCCGCGCCGGTCCCGTTGTGCGCGCGCTAGCCGAGCCAGCCGCTCCGTCCGATTCCGGCTGGGGAGCACGCGAGTCCCTCTCGTCGTCTCTGCCAAAGCGCGGCCTGGCTGGCTGCTCGCGGGTGTGGTGTGCGTGCGTGCGTTCCCTCGCGACGCTTCGGCCGTCGCTCAGTGCGTGCTTTCTCTCGTGCCCGGGCACGTGCGTTTGCCCGAGCTCCGTGTTTGCGTGTTTCCGCGCGGGTTCGGAACGCGTCGCTAAGTCGCCCCGTGGTGCGTTGCTCGACGAATATGAGTGGTTCCTGCCGTCGGTTGTGCTCGCGGCCAGAAATGAAACGTGACGCTGACATGCCGTGAACGGCCAGCGCGTCTGCTTTCTCTCTTTGTCGTCTGCTCTCTTGCCGCCCCGACAGCTCAACTAGATCGCACCTGCCCTGTGCCGTCTGGTCTTTCGGATAAACGATTCGTCGTCTGCAATCAGTGTCCAGAGGACGTCGCCTTCCACTGCGCTCTTTGTCTGCAGGTATTGCTGCACGTACTGTTGTCCCAAGTGGCTAGCTGCTTTGTTTTTGTTTTGATGCGCGTGTGCCCCCGACGCCTTTCTATGATGATCTGCTTGGCAATTTCAGCCTAATGGGATCGCCTTGTCCACTGGCACACAATAGGCTTCGTCTTCTTTGAAACAATGACTAGGCAGCGTGCGAAGCCTCGCGATCGGGATGAACGATGTGATGCTGCCCTGCGTACTCGGATGGGAACGCCGCTTTGTTGGCTTGTGCGCCTGATCTCTGTCACTCGTCGCGCTGCATCTGTTCAGGAGCAAGTGTGTCGTCTGCCGCTTTGTCATTCGTCGTAATTATTCCGAGTAAGGGGTATATCTATTGCCTAACGGTGGGAATGGCGTGATTGAGTGACTGCTGTCAAGTGCCGTTATACGAAATACCATCGCTCCGTTAATGATATCGGGGGCTATAAAGTCGCGTTTAGTTTCCTGGTTTCTGTGACCGAACATAAGCTTACCGACGACGGATGCTTATAGGACTAACAATATATACAGGTATACTGTAATTATCAACCATGTTTGATATTGTAATTACACCTGCTAGATGAACTCGTTCTTATTTATTCAGGGTCGTCCCACGCGTTCTTTCATACACCGCGTATTTGAGGGAAAGGAAATTGCGTGTGTTAGCTGTGGCGTTCGAATGTGCTTGTCCTTTATTTCGCTTATAGGAACTTTTTCCATCATTAGAAAGGGTTCCATTTAGATCCACCGAAAACAAGACTCCAGTGTATCAATAACAATTTTGCTGAATTACGTAGGCCATTTACCAACAACACATCAGATGATATATGCTACTTTAATTCTTTTACTTTAATATATCGGCATATATGACAGTGGCATGCGCTTGCGCCTAATTAGGCCGAATTGGCCATCCTTGGTCAATCTGCCATGGGTGATATAACTGCCCATGGTAAAAGCAAATGGTCAAAACGCTGGTGTCTATACACATGGCCAAGGCTCAGCGTCGGACAAACTCAGGTTTCCCTCCGCGCCGTTCAAGCATTGAATGCAACGTTATGGAATGTACGCAATTAGCTCCGTCAGAAAAATACGCCATTCCACGAGTTTCGTCATGAAAAGACTTCGATACACCACGTCCCATACGTAATAACATTTTTGTACCATACAAGCCTGCGACGTTGGGCTATAACTTGGTTAAGCACAAACAGCTCGAAATCTGCGCTATAGCTACAGTACCACGGGAAGACGGACAACGAAGGTGCTTACCATTTACTTATGGTCTATACATAGAAAGTAATTATAGCATTCTTTAATTTCCATAAATTATTTTTTTAATCGCTCGTGACAAATAGGGATGTTAGGCCTTTTCAGCCGTCTTTGTAGAGAAATTGTATAAGAGATTTAAAGAGAGAGCGAAAGAAAGGCAATGGATAGACAGGTATATATATATATGTTAACCAGAGATTATCTCCGGTTGGCTACCTTGTACTGGACGTTGACTACCTCCATAATAAATGGGAATGCACAAGTGTCCTCTTAAAACATATTCGCCAATTAACTTTTTCGATTGTCCTTAGGACACGTGTTGCGACTTCGAAATTGAGATGGAGGCGTAGTGAAGTCATGCTTGCGTAGCAAAAATTGTAAGATTAACACCATTTCCAAACCTCTGGCCTTAAAGTCGTGCTACAAAATAATATATTGTGGCTTTACGTGCCAAAACCGCTATCTGATTATGAGGCACGCCGTAAGGGGAGGAGGGGACAGTAAACTTTGTTCTCTTTGCTTAAAGTTGATTAAGTATCTTCGAGGGGATAATCGGCTTTGATGAAGCAGGAGGTAGGTTGGAGGTAACAAGCTTGCAGATAAATTACAGCTAAGATATTTACACAGTCAAATGCAGAGTTTGCAGAAGAATACTGACCATAAACGCAGACGTAAACACTGCCTTCCTCTCCTACTTCTCTCAAGTTAGAGCCTATAGAAAACTGTCCCTACATACGACCAACTGAGTCTCACTGTTCCACCACCAAGTGGTCACGGCCCAGACTAGCGTTGCATCGTTAGGACTGTTACTGATCTAGCAGTTCAGTGAATACAGCCTAGAGTGAAAGGAATGGGTTCCATACAGCCTTCAAGTACACTTCAGCAAACGAATAACAAGGAGACGTGGCCAATGCTGGCCCTCCTCGATATTCCCTAATGAGGCTACAATTGAATTTAAGCCGCCACCGCGACTTAAGAGGACCGTGCATGTAAATCTAAGTACACGAGCATGTTTTTTTTTTTTTTTTTTACCCTAAAACCTCGAGCTCAACAGCACAGCGCTGTAGCCGCAAAGCTACTGTGGCGGATTAAAGTCGGGCTACAATGTATGCTGGCATTCCATCTCAAAGGATCGGGATTATCGTCACTGTAACCCCAATGCACTTTTTTAGTAGATTTTAAGCACATGAGCCTTGACGAAAATAAATACAACGTTAATTAGTGAATCTCCATAATTAGCCACCTGGCCTGGATGGACATTGTGGTGTGTAGCCACCTGTTCATGAAATCTACTTCAGCAGTACAAACACTGTATTAAGTGCTATTTTTGGATATTTGTTAGGACTAAGGAAAACGTTACAAAAAATAGGAAAGACATAGCATATACATATACGCATTTCTACCCCGCGAATAAACCACCAGATGTTGTTACGCAGCATCTGTGTTGTCAGGAACTGAACAAAAAGTTTCCGTTGAACCACGATACTTTCAGCCTTTCTAATTAATCTCTTGAATAAACCTATCTATCTAATATGTATGTTCGCGCTTGTCTTAGCCTTCGTACTAAATTGTCACGCCTCGAACACTGACCGGTTTCAATTCCGTGATTAACAACGTGCGCCCTAACCCACTTGCTCATGTAATTTGCAAGTCTTATTTATTAGTTATTATGTGGTTACGACGCATTCACTGGCATCCGTTGGTCTATAGTAATTCGTTGTTGCGCAGAAATGGCGTTATCTTCCCTTGACTGCCTAAAAAAATTATATCTTTTGCCTATTAGTACTATCGTATGCAATAGGAGTTTCAACGGGGTGAGCCCGTCACGAAAGGTACTCCTAGATTACCCTAAACCGTATGGCAGCTCCGATAGACGAGAAATTGATGAACTAAGCGCCGTTGGAATTATTGGCTATGCGTCGTCTGATGAAACAAACAAAAAAATATGGAACCTATCATTTTAATTATTGAAAGGTAAACTTCGTAGCTTGGACACCACGTTGCAACTCATATTTAGGCGATAGCGCGTTTTACATTGCGAACTCTTTAACGCTTACGCATAAGGTATCAAAGCAGTTGTCATGTAGTAAAAAAGCATGTTTTCACCTCATTGCTTTCAACGTACGGCGCACAATTTTCTTCGCGAACGTCGACACTGCGCTGTGCGAAGTACGCAATGATGGTCGTGGTCGTAAGAACATTACAGCGTTTTAGAGCGCGAAATAGTTTATATCTTTCACGCAGTTCCTGGGCCTTACGGCTATGACGCGTGCAGATAATATAGTGTCTCAGCATTGCATGATACTTGGTACGCAACCGTGACACGTGAGGCGCTGCGCCCGCGGCGCATGTCCCGCTTTTGCCGGAACTGCTCGACATGCCCAGATAGCGAGTTTTGGCGCACCGTAACCGCGCCCTAGGCGAAGCTGATGGTGCAGTAAAGAACTACGGTTTTTAGAGCATTTAGCACTACATCAAGGGAGGTAGCGCTTTCACGCTATCTGGTTATTCGAAATAAAAAAAGCGCTCTCGCGGATCCGTGGCGTCCTACTTCATACAGGGGAACGGAGAAATTGTCTTTATCTTCAACCACTGCGTCGAACTCGATGAAGTTTGTTGCATACATATAAAGCTATTTGTTGATATCTACTGACTGTTGAAGCATATTTGTTATGCACGCCGTCGTATTTCTTACAAAGTGTTTAATACTGCAAAGCTGTAAAGATGAAACCAATGCACCAATTTACAGATGTAACTCATCAAAAAGTAAAAATAAAGTTCACAATGCACCCGCCGCGGTGGCTTAGTGGCTATGGTGTTCCGCTGCTAAGCACGAGGTCGCGGGATCGAATCCCGCCCGCGGCGGTGGCATTTCGATTGGGGCAAGATCTGAAAACGCCCGTATTCCGTGCAAGGGGGCAGGTTAAAGATCCCTTGGTGGAGGAGGAAATAACTTTATTCTGGTCCTGTGCAAGGTGTTGCCACCTGCCAAGTCCCATGTTAAATTAATGCGCAGTCCCGCACTACGGCGTGCTTTATAATCAAATATGGTTTGAGCACGTAAAACTCCAGAATTCAATCCAAAGTTCACAATGTCGCAAAGTATACCTTACAATACTTCTAAATCGGACAAAAGTGATGTATTATACACCGATCTGAAATATATCACTAATTTGTGAGTGGAGCTTCTACAAAACCGCAGTATGCGCTGTAACAACCTCACTTAAGCCGTTCAGTACATATATATCAGTTTTCTATGCTTTAAATGCTCTGACAGATGCAATTTATAGAAATGCGATATTTGTTTCTGGTGTCAACTTATGCATTTGTAAACTTCTGCTTCGTGCTTCTACTTCGTTTCTTTAAGCTTGCCGGTCTTGCGAAAGATTTCGTAAGGCTTCCCTGCTCTAAACCGAAATTATACTTTCTGCAATCGCAAGGACGTAACTTTCTTTCTCAATTGCAACAAATTTCATACAAATCGATCGGACGGTTGTCACATAAGAGTATTTCTGCGTTTTAGATGTCGTTAATAGGCAGCATCTGAGTAGACCCCGAGCTAGAGGTTCCTCGTGAGCCTAACGCCTTCGAAACAGACTTCGATGTGGGCTGGTATGACGTAGCCATGCCATTTGCTCGACTCCATGCCTTGGTCACCAAAAAGCGCTTGCGTACAACCGGCCTATGCTGGCTATAACGTATTAGGAGAGCCACTCGGACCACTCGTCATGAAGCGCGGATCTGGAAAGAAATGGTGTCTCACAACGGCGGCGGCGAACGCTGTGTCGACAACAGCGCCGCCATTCATATCTATCGAGCCACCTTATCAGGCTGTCGTCTTGCGCAGCCCAAGCCTAGGCCGTAGGCCAACCTTTCTAATAAAGTTTTCGATCAATCAACCAATCAATCAATTGATCGATCGATGGATCGATCAGTAAGTGAGGAGCGCCGTCAGTGCTGTCGCAGCGTCGTACGTCGATGGTGCCCGAGATGACACTGACGGGAGAACCTTCGGCGTTAGTGAGCGCCCAGAGAAATGTTTGATGAAGTTAGCTTGACGGGCCTGCTGCACGTTCAGATCAGAGCAGTGCGCACATGCGGCAGTTCAGCAGTGTGCTTATAGTGGTGTGCACACAACTCTCACGTCAGCAGCGAAGGTGTACAACGGTGACCTGTCTCGGCCGCCGAGGCTATAGAGCGTAGAGCAGAAGGGGAATCCACTTCGCTTCATATAGTTCTTGCGCCCGTGTCGCTGAAGACCTAAAGGAGGGGAGGATTGCGCTACAGTTGGTGCAAATCGTGATTACCGAGGTGAGCGGTATAGCGCGAAGCAAAATGACGACAGGACGACGACGACACAGACAAATACGAGCGCTTTGCATTTGTCGGCATCGTCGTTCGGCTGTTGTTTTGCTTAGCGCTGTTCTCCGCGCGCAAAGCGGCGCGCGTCAAACGGCAGAGCACGACAACGACGGTGGTGGCGCCCAGGACGTGAATGCGCCACGAGCGTCCGTATGATTGCTATTGCAGTAAAGCAAGGAGACGAAATCGCAATGTCCTTCAATGAACAGCGAACATCTAGGCAGGTCCTTTAAGTACCCAGAATTAAGGCGCGTTTCAAGTCAAATTAGGCCAATAATGGATCAAGTTCTGAGCATATATAGAATTGTAAACCTGCATCTTTCGTCAAATAATCATGTTAAGTTGAGGAACTCGCCGTGTGGCTCAGTTGCCGTGGTGTTGTACTGCTGAACTCGAGGTCACGGGTTCGATACCGGCCGTGGCGGCCACATTCCAGTGAGGGCAGAAGGCGAAAGCACGCATGTACCGTGCATTGGGTGCATGTTCAAAACTTATTCAAGAACTCCGTTAGAATTGTCTCAGTTTGCTTAAGCATTGTGCTACTTGCTCATCTCCACGCAGCCTGGTGTCATTATCAATCTTATCGAACTTGATCCGACCAGTATAAGCCCCTTTTCAACCCTTATCAGTCGTTATCAACCTTGTCGCAGTCGATCCGACCCTTATCAACTCTTATCAACCACTATCGGTCCGTATCAACCTTTATCGACCCTATCAACATTATCATAATTATTCCGACCACTATAACCCCTATTGCTCTTTAGCACCTTATCCATCTGTGTCAAATCATTAAATCATGATCAAACCCATATAGTACAGACGGACCGACGGACAGATTTCCAGGATGAGTCACCTAAAATGCTTACGAATTAAAAATTCTAGGTATTCAGAGTTAATCGGAGCCCGCACTACGTCTTGTCTCATAAATCATAAGGCAATGTTTAGTTTATGGAGGTTATAAAACCTGCAATTTATTTTTAAGTTAAGAAGTTCTCTGAGCAAACCACATCATTCGCCTATGTACTTATTTTACCCTCAGGGTTTGCACATTACAGCGGGGAGGGGCATATTACAGACCAAAACTGAAAAAGAAAACAGTTTGTACAATAACAATAAGGAGCCGGAACAATCGATAAATTAATACAAAATATGTACAGTTGCAACCAAGAAAAAGCAGATCATAATAAGCCGACAAACATAGACACCAAGGAAAACACAGGGGAAATTACTTGTACTTACTAATTGAATTAAAGAAATAAAAAATAATGTAATTGAAAATGGATGAAAAAGGAACCTCTGCCGCAGATGGGGAACGATCCCACGTCTTCGCATTACACGTGCGATGCTCTACCGATTGAGCTACCGCTAGTGCCGTCTTCCCATCCACTTTCTTGGTCACTACTAGAACTGACCCTGGGAGTGTCAGCCAGCGCCACCGCCCACAAACCTTGGCGGCGGATGTGGAACATCCTTTGTGCCGCAGGCGTCACGATTACGTGATCTTTTTGGGTGAAGGCAACTGGTCAATAAACCTACACGTGCTACCTGAAGGCATCAATGTTGCCGGATTCGAGACCCTCGTTATGTAATGAACGAGAAGAAAGGGGGATAACCGAAGGGCCCGATTTTCATTAATCGTATCATAAGATGGGGCCAACAAACATAGACACCAAGGAAAACATAGGGGAAATTACTTGTTCTTGCCAATTGAATTCAAGAAATGATAAATTAATGGAATTGAAAATGGATGGAAAAACAACTTGCCGCAGGTGGGGAACGATCCCACGTCTTCGCGTTAAGCGTGCGATGCTCTACCAATTGAGCTACCGCCGGCGCCGTCTTCCCATCCACTTCCTTGGGTATTTATGTGTCACTACTAGAACTGACCCTGGGAGTGTCAGCCAGCGTCACCACTCACGAACCTTGGCGGCGGATGTAGAACATCTCACGATTACGTGATCCATTTGGTCAAGGCAACTGGTCAATAAACCCACACGCGCTACCTGTAGGCATCAATGTTGCCGGATTCGAGACCCTCGTTATGTAATGCAGGGTAATTTCAAGATCTAAAAATAAAAATAACAGGCTATACAGAAGAGCATATTGAATACAAATAATTAGGCAATGTTAAGCATGTTATTCAAGAAACACTTAAAGCGTGATGTATCTGTAATGTCAATAGCTGCTTCTGGCAGCTGATTCCATTCAGAGGTGGTCCGAGGTAAAAATGCATGTGAATAGGTCACAGTTCTGCACCGAGGAACATCAACGTTTTAGAGGCGATGAATTCTAGCTGATATGAAAGGATGGGTTTTAATGAACTGTTCACAAAGATGATTGTTGTGGTAGTAAATTTTATTAAAAAAGTGAGCAGGGCTATTTTACGCCGTATAGTGAGTTCCGGAATAGGGATTCTCGCACTGCTGTTCCCAATAGTTCTGTGCTAAGGCTAGCAGTTACTGCTAACGTAGAAAATGTTTTGTGTATGTGTGACCATCTTCAGTACGCGAACCAATCCGCTCCGGTATCTAGTGTCAATAAATTTCGTGTAGTAGATACGCAGTGCTATACCATTGTATCATTTTTCTAAGTGCGTTGTCTAGGAGGCGTTGGTTAGACACGTTTACGGCGGTGTTACCTGGGTGTTCTCGGAGAAAAATAAAAGAGAAAGTGCATTTAACGAAAATGCCTCTGCCAAACATTTGCACCAACAGCTACGTAGAATATGAATTTGTTTGCGGCAATAATAGCACTGTGTCCTCTCTGGTTAAACTCTGCACCATCAGGTGGCACTACCAACCCGGCAGCTCACATTTACGTCTAAGGTAACGCGGTATGTCGCAAAGGGCGTTACGCCTAAAACTTCCTCCTATCTAATGATAATGATATAATGATTACACGTCTGTGGACTGACTAGAAATCTATGTTGGCTACATGCCATATCGTGAAGACACCGCTTTGCTCTGCTCGGATGCACACCGCCGAAGTCCTGCTCCGTAAGCGGGCATACGTAGATCTCGATGTGGCGGGCAGGCAACGACGCTGGCTTCGATTCGCAGACGAGGAGGAGAAGTAGGAGGAGGAGGAGGAGGAGGAGGAGGAGGAGGAGAAACGCAACCAAGCAGACACGAGTCACGTGCCGCGCGTCGAACGTGCCGAGTGCAGCTTGGACGGGGGAAATGTCGGGAAGTGGGGAGAGAGAAAGGGCAGGGAGGGCTGCGAGTGGGTGACAGGCTCCAGGAAGCGACGTAGGCCTAGAGGCTTTTCCTCCTTGCGCTTTCAACCCTCACGGCTGGTCGCGCGGAGAACAAATTGCCTACTCGCGTCCTCTCGTATATTCCGCTCTTAAACTGGCGCTGATTCCTTATTTCTTCTCTTTTTTGTCTCTATCTCTTTTCTTCGTTGCTGGTGGCCAGTGTTTCTGGTTCGTTGGCTTACTTTTGCTTTCTTATCTTTTTTCTTTCCACGCGACAGGCGTACCTTATACACGCGAAGGCAGCACTTTCACGCGTTTACGACTTGTCTGTGCGGGCGTTTAGAGTCGCTCTCTTTTTTTTTCTGTCTCTCTTTTTGCATCGGGAAACGTTGAAAGTATACGTGTTTAAGTTCCTCCTGGACGTATAAACTTTACGTTGCCTGCGAGGCGCTGGAGAACAAGTATACAAAAAAAGCTCGTGTTTAAGAGGAGCATGTCGGCTGGCCGCTACTGAAGTACAACCTCCGCAAGGCCAGCCCGACTGAGACGCGGTTGCGACGCTCCTTGAGCTGTAAAAGAAAGTTTAGCTCAGACAGGCTCTACAAAGTTGCGGCGACGTGAAGAATTCCTAAGCAAGCCGAAGGCGGACCGTTATGCGAGAAAGTAAAGAATAAAACTTAGGCCCCGCGTCTACGCGCCTGCGCGCGATTTCTCAATTTCTTCTTATTATTTTTTTAGAGTAGTTCGGTGTTCTTCAGTCGCTCCTCAGGGGTTCTCTTAGTTCGTTTCGCGATTGGTCGTTGGCCACGTCATGCTGAACACGCAGGCTGTCGTGAAAACGTCCTCGCTTAGGGACATTGGGCTGGGCGAGTTACTTGGGCGGGACACTACGTGGGGACGCCGAGATGCTGATGGCATCCCTCCTTGGGGCGAATAGGGCGGGTGTTCGTCTTAGGCGAAACCGTTGTATTATCCGCTGCTGGAGAGAGAGACATAAGCACGGGAAGACAGGGAGGTTCACGGGGTGCATCGCCAGTTTGCTAGGTGTGTCCCCTAGGGAGATGGAATAAATGGATGAAACGAGAGAAAGAATCGTAGCTGCGCTTTGCACATGAAGGCATACAGCGAGTCTCTAAAGCTTCGCAGGCGCGCACCTGTCGATTTGAGCAACTGCAGCAACGCATGCCTTTCTTCCTGCGCCAGCCACGCGAACGACCCATGATCCAAGGATCTTTGCTTCTAAAATAGTCTCGAGTCCGGCCGGTTCGATACTGTCCGTAGAAGCCCACGCTGGAGGTCGCACCGGGCACCCAACTGCACAAAGGCCGTTCGGTAGTGTGTGCGTTCTCGTAAGAGTCGTGTATAAACTCTTCGTTTACGTGAACTCGGCGCGAGCGGGTCGAGTCAGACGTCGAGCTGACCCTGTTCACCCTGACTTTATTTGCATCAAGTTTGCCAAGCGCGTCAAACGAGTGAGCGCTGCTTGTAGGCGGTTTGATAAAACTCGACGCTCGCTCTCCTCGACCCGATTGGTAGCGTTTACATTTTTCATGGACCTGACGATGGGGTTACGGCCAGAGCAAGCTGACTCGATGTGACTTGATTGCGTTCATGTAAACCTTGCTATAGACGTGTCATTCGTTCCAATGAGAAGCGAGTCATCAGCAGAAGCGGCATGCCTTTTGATATCTACTGCAGGGCGAAGGCCTCTCCCAGCAATCTCAAGTTACCCATTTCGTGCCAGCTGATTCCATCATAGGCCTGCAAACTTCATAATTTCATCGCATCCCCTGACTTCCTGCCATCCTCGAGTGCACTTGCCTTCCCTTGCCACCCATTCGGCAACTCTAGTAAACCACCCGTTACGTGCCCTACGCATTGTGGGCCTGCCTAGCTCCGCTTTTCCCTCTCAAATCAACTACAATATCGCGGCTATCCCCATTTGCTTTCTGATCCACACCGTTGACTTCCTGTCTCTTAACGCTAGGCCTAACATTTTTCCTTCCATCGATCTTTGCGCGGTCCTTGACTTCTTCTCGAGTTTCTTTGTTAACTTTCAAGTTTCTGTCCCATATGTAAGTACCAGTAAGATGCAATGATCGTACTGCTTCATTCTTTTTTTCAAGGGTAGTAGTAAGCACCCAGTCATGATTTGGTAATGCCTGCCGTGTGCGCTCTGGCCAGTTTTTATTTTTTCTGTAAATTTATTTGTCATAGATCAAAGTCCCCTGTCAATAATTGGCCTAGAAACGAATAAGCCGTGTTAAATGCCACCCCGAGCCAGTGGTGGCTCAACACTTTCGCACGAGAGCGGGAAACTTTTCTAAGCTAAAAGACAGCGCCAGGAAACGGGACAAGAAAGATTCCTCACGCACTTTTCTTAAGGAAATAGTACATGCAACTATCACTCCAACAAGAATACCTTGTAAGAGGAAACTTTTGATGCCAGTTGCAGCTTTATCCATGCATCCTCTGTGTACTGCAGGTGATGGCAAAGTGTCGGTGAGACTAAAAGCAATAACGGTCGACCACATGGCGAGGTGTGCTCTGCGTTGCCTTTTCCGTGTTCGATTTCACCGCTCGATCGCTGTTATAGTGTTACTGCTTTCGCGAAACACGCGATCCATGTACAGACCGGTTTATCGAAGGCACCGCCATTCTGCGATCACAGCGCCGTCTATTGTCCAGCCGCCATGCTGGTACATGGGTTCGCGCTGGAGAGTGCAGAGCGAACGCACCGTTGACGACTAGAGGCAAGTTTTCGCGTTTTCCTGAGAGGCCTCAACAAGTTATTTCGATTAGAAAACTTCTAGGCGTCTCGATGCTAAGCTAGAAGCTTCGATATAGCCGCAATGTGGAACGGCGACAGGCCTAGGGGCGCTGCCACAGCTCTGCCCGCGATAGAAATAGGAGGCGAGCCAAGTCTTAACATAGCCGATACGTAACACACGTGCAGTGTGTTATTATTGTATGTCTAACTTTGAACTCTATTAAGGTATCACTCGGGTGACAGCAATCACAGGCACCTCCGTGTGCCACGTGGTGTACCACACCAGCGTACACTCAAATCCAGGTAACCATAGCACAGTTCCGAGGAAACACGTTTTGCCAGCTTTCGTGCTTCTAAAATAATCGCGGTATACGATCCTTTGAGCATTGTTTACTTGGCAACCTGGGCTTCGAGCTGTACAAAATAAGCAACTGTAAGATTACTCGACCGGCAGGGCCATTCACATATATGTACTCGACAAAACGACCTGGTGACAGTGGTCGCTAATATGCCAAGATATAAGCGCACTCTTAGGTATAGAGTGGTGCCACGTGCAAGGGCACCTCGCCGACTAGAGGGAGCTGATAAACAAACAACTATTCTCAGCAACAACTTCATTTTCTTAAGTAATAGAAGTAGTACAGCGCGTGATGCGCGGCGTCAGCCAGGCAGCTTGCCGGCGAGATTCGGAAGCGCGGGAAAGCCCGTCTACTATGTAGGACGGCCGGCACACGGCAGGCATGGCTTTGGTTACAGAAGGAAAAATAACAAACCTTAATTTCCTTCGTCGGAATGTATTGTTTTCATAATACGTCCTCAGTCAACCTCAACCAAACGTTGTTTGCCAAGCATGATAGTTTTAGAACACATTTGAACGGAATAACATTGACGTGCGTGCACGAAGAAATAGCTGATTTCGCATTTGTTGGGCGCGCCTCGAATACGTACATTTCGTTCGTATCCCAGTTTGGTCACGGGTGCCGAGTTCGTCGCCGTGCGCTCACTGGAAACAAAATCTTCTGAACGTGCAATCGATGTTCGAAGCGGATAGCGTCAAGTGCTTTCGGTTCATGCTGGGCGTCCGCGGAAGCCTACGCTTGTCCACAACCGCTGCGGCGGAGTCCACAAAGTTGCCTCGGCTGAAGATGTGCGTCACAATCGCTTCCTAAAGTCACTTTTGTATCCGAATACCGCACAGTGGTAGTCCGTTCACCTGGAGTCATCTGACATCGCAGAAATCACACACGCAACCCTTTAGAATCGCAATACTTCGCAATGAAACCGCTGCCATTTCAAGCTGCTCCTGCTGGGAGAAGCGGCGATCCGCAACTACCAGTGCTAGGAGGAGAGCTGCATGGCGCCGCGCTGGTTCGATGCTCCGTTCCTCCTCGCCTATAAAACGGAACGGTCTGTAGGAAACTTCAAGATGAGGGTGATATTTTGGAGTAGTACTTTATGTTAAAAAGTGGAAATAGACCGTAGCGCATGGGACTGAAATAATAGAAAAAAACGCAGGACAGCCTGTTTGCAAGTGGTCAAGCTTTTATGAAAACCCTCCAACCCGGCTGACGGTGGCGCATACGCAAAGTCAGCCAATAACACTGCATCGATTGTGGCTGGCTTTGCGTATGCGCCACGCACTTCCCTGAGCTCGTCTGCACTGTCCCACGTGCTTCACGCCTGTCGAAAACTTTCTAAAATTGGTCATCCAATGCCGGCCTTGGCCTTGTTTGAATCACATCGCGAATGGCACACAGCTGCGTGTGTTCCGAAATGACAAACACAATTCACGCTTATCGTTCGTCTCTCCTCGCCGGTAAAACTTCATCCAAACGTTGCTGGAATGTTCACGGTGGCATATCACGCAGTTGTGTCCCCGCTACATCCAGTGGCCATGGACAAATAAATGAAAACACGCTCAAAGTTATGGCTTCCGATGTGGGCATTGCTCATACGCTGCAGCCAGGCCTTACGCTTGTTACAGCACAAGTTCCTCGGTCGAAGGCGCTTTTCAAATTTTTCCGTTAATGTGGGCTATGAGGAAGAGTGATATTTCCCACACTTTTTTATATTTTCGCGCCATTTTCTTTCTTTCTCCGCAATTACTGCCGTCATTATTTTCCCCCTTATCCTTCCCCAGAGTAGAGTAGCAAACGAGAAGCGTCTCTTCCGGTAAACCTCCTTACCTTTCCCCTATTTCGTTTCTTTCTCTCTCTCCTTTTCACCCCTGCTTCTTTCCAAGCCATTTCACCGCAGCACTTAAAGGGCGGAAAAATAACAAACATAACAAACAAAATAACATTCGCCAGCTTGTCGAACTTTAGTGAAAACACATACCGACGCCCCAGGTGCCCCAGGTTTTTACCTACCCGCTGCGTTGGCTTATCGGCTACGGTGTTGCGCTGCTAAGCTCGATATGGCGGGGTCGAATCCCGGCCGCGGTGGCCACATTTCTATGGTGGCGAATTGAAAAAAAAAGAAAAAAGAAGGACGTCCGTGTCCTGTGCATTGGGGGCATGTCAAAGACCCCTTTGTAGTCATAATTAATCAGGAGTCCCGCACTACCGCGTGCCTCATAATCAAATCGTAGTTTTGGCACGTGAAACCCCAGAATTCAGTCAGGTCTCTATCTGCGCGCCCATTGAACCGTATGACGCCTCGAATATTCGGTTCATAACGCCAGTTAGTTGAGCGCTGGTTGCTTCCAAAATATTCTGCTCATCATGACAAGGCGCTTTTGGATCTAGTTGTACCGGTTGTTGTTTTGAGAATGATTTCGCGTGCGGCAGAGAAATGCACGTTTTACGAGGAATTTTCATAACAATCGCGAAAGTGGTGACGCTCACTTCAAGTTAAATTGTCTTGTGAACCGTATTTTGCGTATTTAACAGCATTCATTTCACTGTTCTAAACCTGGGCGTTCTTCTTCTCTCTTTTTGCAGGTAAGTGTACCACACTTTTGACTGCGAAGAAGCATGGACACACGTGGTTTGGCCACTTCCACTTCGGTACGTGCTTTTTCCTAATAGAACCGCTCCACTGTAGAACCGCCTACGGTCCTTCGTGGACCTTTTGGAGTTCTCGCCCGTGCTCTTGGGACAAAGGAACGACAACACCGTAGTGGCAAACAATCACAAGGGCATTTATTACACCTTTCATAGACTAATTCCTGCTAGTCGAGTTGCTATTCACAAAACATGTCGATGGGCGCGCGACAAATCGCGGAAGTCCGACTCACCGCAACCGGATAACGAGCGAATATGTTCGCCCCATGCTGGACAACAACGCCTGGTCGTTCGCGTGATAACGCGAACGGTGGCGCGTTCGAACGATCGTGTTCGTCCATTCTGGGGTAGGCCTCGCGAGGCGGTCTCGCAGAAGCACGGATCGGCGCACGCGCAGAACGTCAGCGCCGATTGCCGATTCCCGAGCCCAAGAGGGAGAGCCTTCTCCTTTTTTGCGCCTAAGTAACCACGCCGTTACGTGGCGTTAGCAGAGCAACACTCGCGCCACCTCTCGTAATACCCTGCAAGCATACCGACCGCCGCAGCAAAGCCACGCGGCGAAGCCGGATTACAGGAGACGGGAGCTATGCGAAAAAACAACATATCAGGGCACGCGTGAAAGTCGCGGATCATCACAACCTCAGCTTATTTTTATTCCTGTGGAGACAGACAGACAGACAGACAGACAGACAGACAGACAGACAGACAGACAGACAGACAGACAGACAGACAGACGGACGGACGGACGGACGGACGGACGGACGGACGGACGGACGGACAGACAGACAGACAGACAGACAGACAGACAGACAGACAGACAGACAGACAGACAGACAGACAGACAGACAGACAGACAGACAGACAGACGGACGGACGGACGGACGGACGGACGGACGGACGGACGGACGGACGGACGGACGGACGGACGGACGGACGGACAGACAGACAGACAGACAGACAGACAGACAGACAGACAGACAGACAGACAGACAGACAGACAGACAGACAGACAGACAGACAGACAGACAGACAGACAGACAGACAGACAGACAGACAGACAGACAGACGGACGGACGGACGGACGGACGGACGGACGGACGGACGGACGGACGGACGGACGGACGGACGGACGGACGGACGGACGGACGGACGGACGGACGGACGGACGGACGGACGGACTGACTGACTATGGAGGAAGGAAAAATATAGGAGGGAGCATGATGCCACACAGCCAGCCTTGGCGAGCGAACGCTCATGAAGTCACAGTGGTGGCCCAAAACGTGACCTCTTGCGTCGAGATCACGGAGCAAGGATCGAGATTCGCTGAGACGTTTGGTTCCCAGTTGTTATACCAGTAGTTTTTATTCGGTGCGCGCATGTTCGGCGCCCCTGCCGCGGCTCTGCCTGCAGAGCGGGTACACTAAAGCCAACCGCGCACTTCGACGTGCGATCACGTGTTGGGCCATCACTGGCCCAGCAACTTTCGGCTTCAGTCGCGTCGCGGTATGCTCCCTCCTCTTGTTTCCTTCCTCCATGGGACGGACGGACGGACGGACAGACAGACGTGTGCGCAGCGCTGTCTCCCGTTCGCGCGACGATTCTGTAGACTCTATCGCGCTATTAGTGAAACGAAAGACTCAGATCGGTCTTTTATTTTTAATTGTGTCATTACCGAGCATGGTTGTGTTTCTTGTAAAAGGAACACGATCCATTTTAGGGGTCTCGCAAAATGCCCATTTGCATGTTTCCTCTGCTTAAGGAATACAGGGGAAGAAAAAAAAGGAAAAAGGAAAATCCACGAACGACTTACAAGAATGTGTTCTCGCTTCTTTTCCTATTGTGTCTGTGTGGTTCTCAAAGCATGCACCAAGATTGCCGGAGCAGTCATCCCAAACGCATTCATACCGTTTGAGTTTCGTTAACGTTCATTAATCATCAGTCTACTGATTCACTGAGTCATCAACACGCGCATTTCTTTTCTATGATGGTGCAGCCGCTGCTCATGGACTGTCATATTCGTGTTCAAAGTAATGACTAAGGAGTTTCGCTTGAGCCTCTCGTACATTTTTCTCATTCTTTGCTCACCGCGTGCCTTCTGAAATGCGGTGCGCCCGCTTGACTCCTAAAAGCCCTGACCTCTCCCTGCGGTCCTTAATCCCGTGCCTCCATTCAGTGCCAAGTCCCTAATGTACTCTCGCAAATTCGCGTATAGAAGTTTCGGAGCGCCCGCGCTATCTCATAGGCACGCAGTTATTTCGCGCCCAGCTTCCGACGCGTCGTGTTTCTTTGCGAGGGTCGTGTTCGCACTCGTCCGAAGATAGAGGGAGAGGAGGAAGGTGGTTCGCGGCGTCTGGACATGCTATTCGGCGTCCTCGTAAAACGGGCTAAGGAGTTTCAGTGGCGCGTGAGTCGACTTCCGCTCACTCGACACGGACGACGCCGCACTGAACGAGACTGAAAGAAACGGCAGGGTGCTCTCTCTCGGTTCTCTTTTTTTTTTTTCTTTATCCTTCGTTCGTTCGCTCATTTGGTTAGAGTTTCGCGGTCCGCCAACTTTTCGCACTGCTCGCCTCGTTTCTTTTTTTTTTTTCAGACATTTCTCCTCATTTTCTTGCCAGGATTACGTTGGGCTATTGTATGCCCTCCTGTTCGGAACAGTTCGTTTCCATTTCTCGTTTCTTTTTTTCTTTTTTGGGCACTCTTGCTAGTTTCGGCTGTTTGTGTGCTGTGCGGTTGAAAAAAAAAAAACGAAAACCAAGCAAGCGTACCGCCCCCTCCGGCGTTGCTGCTGTCGTTTGTATAACGCCTTTCCTTTCATATTTTTTATTTCGCTCCTAGCAAGTTTCAGCAGCGTTTCCGCCGTCGAGCGACTTCCATTCGTCCGGCGTGCATCGTGTCCGTCGGTCGTGACCTCTGTGACCTCGCGACACTTGCGAGAAAGAGCTTTCTCGCAAGCATGAGCGACGCGTAAGAAAAGAGCAATTTCCTGTTTTTCTTTGTTGCACCGCTTTCACGTCACAAGTTGTCCGCTATTCGCTGTTTCTTGCCCGCAAGCAGGAACACATAGAGAGCGCATCTTGATGGAAACAAAAATTCCGTAGTGCAGCCGCTGCTCTGCAGTCCGATGTCGTCCATGTGTGACTTCAAGTTCTATATAGGCTTTGAAATTACGCCTTTGTGGTTAGGTTTCGTAACGTTACCTACGTTGTCGAACGATATGAATTATCTAGCAAGTGTGGCGTACGGCGAACGTCACGAGGGCTGCATTTTCTACGACTACATTTAAATGTGAAACTGTAATATTAATTGTCGAATTGATTCGGCTGGGGTGCTTTTGGCTACGAAGGATGCGAATGAGGAGCGCTGAATTGCGCCTCTCGCTCGATGTCATTGATGCGGCCAGTGTTTGGGATCGGACTGCTGGTACGACCTGTTGGGAACTCGGCGCTGACGCCCGTGGTTGCACCTGGGTCGCAAGCCCCAAGGGTAGCGTTGGCCTGGCGGCCTGGGGTACAACTGCAAGCATCCGAAGGTCCCGGCAAAGCATGAGTCGACTGGTAACAACGAAACAACTTGTTTATTTTAACATCGCAAAGAGTTGGCGGACAGGTTGACCGAAGTAGAGAGACGGGAGAGCACTTCACTCAACAGAAGAAATCGGAGCCCTCCCTTTTGGCGTCCGGGGGCAGCTGTTTTTATACTCTCGCAGTTGAGGGCAAGAAGGAACCCCTCAAAAGACGAGCACGTGAATGTACAATGGGCTAATGGTGACGCACACTGTCGTAGCGATGCCGTAGCACCATGTCGAGCACGATCTCGTAGCACCCTGTCGTGGCGCTGCCGGTCGGACACAATGACTGTAATGAGAGGATGGTCCCTGCTTTGGCATCGCCTGTTTCGGGCACAATGACTGGAACGAGATCCCTGCTTTGGCATCGCCTGTTTCGGGCACAATGACTGGAATGAGATCCCTGCTTTGGCATCGCCTGTTTCGGGCACAATGACTGGAATGCGAGGATGATCCCTAGGCGGTCGCATCGCCGCAGTCGCGCCTGGAAACACCTGGCGATGAGTGTTGCGGCGACGACGATCGGGCCAAAAATGTCTGCCGCCCCGCCGCAGTCGCGCCGGCAAAACCACGTGTCGCAGGCGAAACGCAACAGACCGCCCCGCCGGGGGAAGGAGATCCCGATGGACAGGGGACTGCATCCGCTGTCCGGAGGGATGTCGCTCGATGATGCTCATAACCGAAGTCGGGCGTCCCTCGACGTTTCTTGAGCGCAGCGCACAGAGAAGGCCTCGTTCTCTCGTTCAGGTTCGCACGGGACACTGCAAAGTGACTTCGGGAGAGTTCACATTTTTGTTCTCGTTCCCGGCAAGCGTTAGAACTACGCTGAAACTCAACCGCTCAGTCAGCAAGCACGGCACAACCCTCACTAAGCCCTGCCAGGCTCTTTCCCCTTTTTATACCACTGCCTAGTTCCTTACAGTAGTCTAGCATCACTCAGAACGCGTCCACAAATTGAAAAATTGCACTAGAAAGCATATCATCACTTTGAAACACTAAACAAAAGCAATATGTTAAAAAAAAATCCTGCCTCAGGAAGAAAACATCAGTAACAAACAATTTTGAGGCTGATTCCTACGTTAGGGGCTTCGACTTAAGCCATCGGCGTTACCGTTGAGACTCCCCTTTTTGTAACGCACCTCAAAGGAATATTGTTGTAAAGCGAGGCTCCAGCGCAGGAGGCGGCCATTTTTGGGAGAGATGGTCTGCAGCCATTGGAGAGGGCAGTGATCCGTCTCAATGATAAACCTCGAGCCGGCTAGATAGCATGACAATTTCTGAACGGCCCACACGAGACATGCACACTCTTTCTCGGTGGCGCTATACGCCTGCTCACGACTGGTCAGCTTACGACTAGCATACAGGACGGGGTGTTCTACTTCTCCATTTTCCCGTTGGCACAGTACAACGCCCATGCCTCGCTCACTAGCATCGCACTGAACAATGAACCCTTTTGTATAGTCTGGCGATCGTAGCACAGGCTGGCTTGTTAGGGCACTCTTTAGGGCGCTAAAAGCTCTTTCCTTGGTCTCGTCCCAGACGACTGTTTGAGGCTCTGTCTTTCTTAGAGCATCCGTCAGGGGAGCCGCGATATCAGAGTACCTAGGGATGTACCTCTGATAGTAGCCGGCGACACCCAAGAACGACCGAATATCGGTCTTTGTGCGCGGTTGCGGAAAGTCTCGCACAGCGGCCACTTTTATTTCAGAGGGGCGGCGACGACCCTGACCAATCACGTGACCGAGGTAGACAACCTCGGCCTGTGCTAACTGGCACTTAGGAGCCTTGACTGTCAAGCCCGCTTCGCGCAGGCGGGTTAGCACTGCCCGCAAGTGTGCCATATGCTCAGACCAGGATGCGGAGAATATCGCTACGTCGTCTAGATACGGTAAAGCGAATTCTTGCTGTCCCCGCAACACTTTATCCATGAGACTTGAAAAACAGTATGGCGCGTTCTTCAAACCAAAACTCAACACTTTAGGACGGAATGTTCCCATTGGTGAAATGAACGCCGCATACCTACTAGCCTCTTCTGTAAGTGGAACCTGCCAATAACCCCTGACAAGATCTAGGGTGGAAATAAACTGAGCGCTACTAACTTTCTCAAGGCGCTCCTCGATGTTAGGGATCGGATAAATTTGATCCTTAGTGATGGAATTAAGCCTGCGGTAGTCGACGCAAGGACGAGGTTCCTTGCCCGGTACCTCAACTAAAATCAAAGGGGAGGTATAATCACTCTCACCTGCCTCAATAACACCGAGCTGTAGCATTTTCTTTACCTCAGCCTTCATAATATCGCTCTGGCGGGGTGACACCCGATACGCCTTGGATCGTACTGGCTCTGGGGAGGTAAGTTCTATATCATGAGTAAGTACAGAAGTCCTACCAGGCCTCTCAGAGAACAGACCTTGAAACTCTTGTAATAGCTGGTGTAGTTCGGTTTTCTGCTCGGGCGACAGCGGTGCTTTACTGATAAGGTCACTAATGACTTGACCGGTGTCTTCCCTGTTCGTCACTGAGCCTAGTCCCGGAAGCTCGACCGGAAGCTCTTCAGGAACGTTTACCATCAGGCACACCACTGCTTCCCTTTGTCTATAAGGTTTGAGCAGATTACAGTGGTAAACTTGCTGTGCTTTCCGCTTTCCTGGCAGACTTACCACGTAGTTAACGTCCGACAGTTTCTGAACAATTCGCGCTGGGCCCTCCCACTGCACGTCTAGTTTGTTGTTTAGCGATGTGCGCAATATCATGACCTCATCGCCAACCTCAAAACGACGGGCCCTGGCTGTCCGATCATAATAAACCTTGGCCCTCTGCTGGGCCTTTGTCATTGCTTCACCTGACAACTCCTGTGCCCTTCTTAAGCGTTCGAGGAGCTTAAGCACGTACTCCACCACGACTGGGTCGTCGCCCCTACCTTCCCACGATTCTCGAAGCATGCGAAGCGGAGATCGAAGCGAGCGACCGTACACCAGTTCAGCTGGCGAAAACCCCGTAGCCGCATGCGGCGCGGTCCTTAAAGCAAACATCACCCCAGGCAGACACAGCTCCCAGTCAGTTCGATGTTCAAAACACAACGCTCTCAACACGCGCTTCATGACGGAGTGGAGCTTCTCAACGGAATTCGACTGTGGGTGGTACACTGAGCTGTGTAACAGCTTTACCCCACACCTTTCGAGAAAAGTTGTCGTCAAAGCGCTAGTAAACACTGTGCCCTGATCTGATTGGATTTCCGCAGGAAAACCAACTCGCGCAAATATGGACAGTAGTGCATTAACTATCTCAACTGAGCTGAGTTCTTTAAGCGGCACTGCTTCAGGGAACTTTGTCGCTGGGCAGATCACAGTCAAAATGTGTCTGTACCCCGTGGCTGTTACCGGCAGAGGTCCCACAGTATCAATAACGAGCCGTCTAAAAGGCTCCGTAATGATAGGTACCAATTTCAACGGCGCCCTCGATTTGTCCCCTGGTTTGCCCACCCGCTGACAAGTGTCACATGTCCTCACGAAATGGTCTGCGTCCCGAAAACACCCTGGCCAATAGTACTCTTGCAAGAGACGGTCCTTAGTTTTCTTAACTCCTAGGTGTCCGGACCACGAACCCCCATGTGACAAGCGCAACAGATCCTGACGATAGCATTGAGGCACGACCAGCTGATCGAACTCCACTCCTCGGCGGTCTAGATACTTCCGGTACAGGACTCCACCTCTTTCCACAAAACGCGCAGTTTTCCTGGCGATACCTTCTTTGACATTGCAGCGCACGTTTTCCAGGCTGCCATCCTTTTTTTGCTCGGCTATCAAAGCCGTCCGGCTGACTTTTAGCAACCTATCAAGTCCGTCTGACGTAGGCGCGATGAGCAAATCAGTAGATAGCTCTTCTAACTTTCCCGCGTCGGGCGTTTCCTCTCCAGTATCTGGCGCCTTCAACGCTACAGACTCAATTTTATTCAGTTCGGGCGTGCTCTGAATATCAGCTTGCTGCGCCTCTGACCCTTTTTCGTTGTTTGATAACGTCGGCCCCGCAACTACCGCCTTTGCAGCGAGCTCCCGAACCTTCGATCTGGTTAAGGCCTGAACACTAGCTTCACCAAACAAAAGCCCCTTCTCGCGCAGGAGGTGATCGGACCTGTTTGAAAATAGGTACGGGTACTGGGGTGGCAGCATAGATGACACTGCCGCCTCCGTCTCAAGCGCTCCGAAAGGTCCTTCAATAAGCACCTTTGCTACTGGCAGACACACGCTATGAGCTTCCACGGCTTGCTTGATCCATGC
Organism: Dermacentor variabilis; assembly: GCF_050947875.1. Lineage (NCBI taxonomy): Eukaryota > Metazoa > Arthropoda > Arachnida > Ixodida > Ixodidae > Dermacentor > Dermacentor variabilis. The sequence continues at coordinate 6,067,642 of NW_027460335.1, forward strand.
GCACTCGCCCGTGAACATATGGGGTTCTACGTAAGACGGGTGAACTACATCCATCGTAGCTGCGGAATCGCGAAGCACTCGGCACTCTTTCCCGTTCACGAGGAGGTCTCGCATGTAAGGCTCGAGAAGCTTCATGTTCTCGTCAGTGCTGCCTATTGAAAAAAACACAACTTTTGGTGTTGTTTCCGGACACTGCGCCGAAAAGTGACCCGGCTTCTGGCACGTATAACACAAGCGCGCTCGCCTCATCTCGAACCGCTTTCTGCGTTTGGCTGCCGCCGTCTCTTTACGTTTGGTCGGACTGCTTTCGCTCGCATCCGCACTACGCGTGTCCCCCTTTGCTCTTATGGGTGTGAACTTCGGCCTCTCAAACTTCGAGCCAAATTCACCCTTTTGACCGTCCTTAGCTCCGCGAGCTCGACGCGTCACAAACTCCTCGGCTAGCTCAGCGGCTCTAGCCACCGTACTCACGTCTGGCCTATCCAAGACCCAGTATCGCACGTTCTCCGGTAACCGACTATAAAACTGTTCTAGCCCGAAACACTGCAGAACTTTATCGTGGTCACCAAACGCTTTCTCTTCTTTGAGCCACTCCTGCATGTTCGACATAAGCCTATACGCAAACTCTGTATATGACTCACTTTTGCCTTTCTCATTTTCCCGAAACTTCCGACGGAACGCCTCCGCAGACAGCCGGTACTTTTTTAGAAGACTCGATTTCACTATGTCGAAATCCTCTGCCTCCTCTCTATCCAAGCGAGCGACTACGTCGGCCGCCTCGCCGGGTAACAAAGTGAGCAAGCGCTGTGGCCACGTTTCCCGAGAGAACCCCTGCTTCTCGCACGTTCGCTCAAAGTTAACCAGGAACAAACCAATGTCCTCTCCAAGCTTAAACGGCCGCATCAGGTCCGTCATTTTGAACAATACGCGTTCTCCTGCACCGTGTGCCTGACTTCCATTACGAGCGCGTTCCATCTCTACCTCGAGACGCTTCATTTCCAAAGCGTGTTCGCGCTCTTCTTTTTTCTCTTGTTGCTCTCGCTCTTTCTGTTCTTTACGTTCACGCTCTTCTTTTTCTTTCTGTTCTTTAAGTTCGCGCTCCTGTTTCTCTTTTTGCTCTTTAAGTTCGCGCTCCTGTCTTTTTGACCTCTCCTCAATAGTCTCAAGGCATTCCGACAGCTCGTCATCCTCAGCCTCTAACTCAAGAATAGCCTTTAGCAGTTCAGGTTTTCTTAGTTTGTCTGAGACATCCAGACCCAACTCTCTTGCAAGCTCCAACAATTTCGGTTTGCGCAACGACTTCAAATCCATGGCTGCTCTGAATGCTGCTTTCTCTACTGCTTACTATTGTCTTGCCGCAAACTAACCCGGCAGCAACGACAACCACAATTACCAGCTCTGTTTCTGACACTAACAAAAGCCTGGCAAAGCTCAGAAGAAGAAAGTCCCGCACTCACCAAACCTCGCAGGCAGGAATTCCGCGCAGTCGTTCCGCTGCAGGCAACCAGTCGTCACACAGGGCTCGTTGCACTGCTCCCGGATCGTCGTTGAGCTGCTCAGCATACAGTCAACTGCATCTCTTCGCTGCTGGCCTCCGTTGTCGCGATCTCACCGCTGGCAGACAGTTGTTTGAAGTCGGAGGCGATCTCACCGCTGCCAACCAGATGTTTGGATCTGACTGCTGGTACGACCTGTTGGGAACTCGGCGCTGACGCCCGTGGTTGCACCTGGGTCGCAAGCCCCAAGGGTAGCGTTGGCCTGGCGGCCTGGGGTACAACTGCAAGCATCCGAAGGTCCCGGCAAAGCATGAGTCGACTGGTAACAACGAAACAACTTGTTTATTTTAACATCGCAAAGAGTTGGCGGACAGGTTGACCGAAGTAGAGAGACGGGAGAGCACTTCACTCAACAGAAGAAATCGGAGCCCTCCCTTTTGGCGTCCGGGGGCAGCTGTTTTTATACTCTCGCAGTTGAGGGCAAGAAGGAACCCCTCAAAAGACGAGCACGTGAATGTACAATGGGCTAATGGTGACGCACACTGTCGTAGCGATGCCGTAGCACCATGTCGAGCACGATCTCGTAGCACCCTGTCGTGGCGCTGCCGGTCGGACACAATGACTGTAATGAGAGGATGGTCCCTGCTTTGGCATCGCCTGTTTCGGGCACAATGACTGGAACGAGATCCCTGCTTTGGCATCGCCTGTTTCGGGCACAATGACTGGAATGAGATCCCTGCTTTGGCATCGCCTGTTTCGGGCACAATGACTGGAATGCGAGGATGATCCCTAGGCGGTCGCATCGCCGCAGTCGCGCCTGGAAACACCTGGCGATGAGTGTTGCGGCGACGACGATCGGGCCAAAAATGTCTGCCGCCCCGCCGCAGTCGCGCCGGCAAAACCACGTGTCGCAGGCGAAACGCAACACCAGCTAGTGTCACAGCGTCGAGCTGTTCTATAGGCCTTCTACAGCATTCTTAGGTGTTAGGCATATCCAGCACATTCAGGTAGTTAACGAACCTAGAAGCCAGCGTGTTACGATGGCTCAGGAAAAAAGAACCGTTCGTAACACAACATTCATCTCTCCGTCTCTCTGTCTCCCTTCGTTGCCATATTCTAGTAGCCCCTTTCTAGCATTTTTTCTACCCATTTTTTTCACATCGCAAACAGTTAACGGTGCCAGCCATCTATCAGGCCAGTTGCCAGGATGAGGAGACCCTTACACCCGCAGAAATTATCGCCGCGGTGACAAACTTTATAGCACAACTTACATTATATTATATTTACATGTCAACGTATGATTTATCTGTTTGTACTGTCATTTTTCCCGTGATGTGCTTGATTCGCACGCGAATATAGGTAAGTATAAGACTCTCAAAATGGTTGGCGCAGCCCCTGCAGAACCCCTCCCAAAAAACTTCCTGGCTACGGCGCTTCCCGCGATAAGCTCTCGGAAGAGCTCCCTACTGGAGTGTGTGCTGTTTGGATCCCACCGATGGCATCGGTTGTTGGGAACTCGGCGCTGACGCCCGTGGTTGTACCTGGGTCGCAAGCCCCAAGGGTAGCGTTGGCCTGGCGGCCTGGGGTACAACTGGAAGCATCCGAAGGTCCCGGCAAAGCATGAGTCGACTGGTAACAACAAAACAACTTGTTTATTTTAACATCGCAAAGAGTTGGCGGTCAGGTTGACCGAAGTGGAGAGACGGGAGAGCACTTTACTCAACAGAAGAAATCGGAGCCCTCCTTTTGGCGTCCGGGGGCAGCTGTTTTTATACTCTCGCAGTTGAGGGCAAGAAGGAACCCCTCAATAGACGAGCACGTGATTGTACAATGGGCTAATGGTGACGCACACTGTCGTAGCGCCGCCGGTCGGGCACAAAGACTGGGAGGAGAGGGTGACCCCTGCTGTCGCATCGCCTGGTTCGGGCACAATGACTGGAAGGAGAGGGTGACCCCTGCTGTCGCATCGCCTGGTTCGGGCACAATGACTGGAAGGAGAGGGTGACCCCTGCTGTCGCATCGCCTGGTTTGGGCACAATGGCACATACACTCACACACGCACATGAAGACACGTGGCATCGGAACATGCCTGGAAACGCCTGGAAACACCTGGCGGGGAGCGTTGCGGCGACGCCGAACGGGCCAAAATGTCTGCCGCCCCGCCGCAGTCGCGCCGGCAAAACCGCGTGTCGCAGGCGAAACGCAACAGTGCATAAACCATACAATTCAGTTCACGACGATGATTATCGCTAAGTGCCTCCCGTTTTTATCGCAGTGGCAACGCTCACCTGGCCAACGTGAGCTACTTAAGTGTTACCGTATTCTAATGTAGCACGCCGTGTGCACCTGCTTTATCTCGTAAAGCTGCCCTTCTTTACGACGATCCCGTCCCAATGTGTTCCCTGTTTTTTTTTTTTTCGCCATTACTGTAATTGTATCTTGTTCATCTCCACTACTGACCAGTTAATACTCCGATTGAAAATGATTATTGATCCTGCCTAATGGCGAGCCCTATAAACCGGGACGGCGACAAATAGACCCCTAGCCTGCTTAAGCTAATCAAGTTTTGCTATGCATCTATTCCACCCACCATGGTGGCGTGGTGGTTTGGCGCTGCGCTCCTAAGCCCGCGGGGCCGGGATAAAATCCCGGCCATGGAGGCTGCATTTCGGTGAGGCCGAAATGCAAGAACGCCCGTTTACCGTGCACTTCGTGTGTAGTAAAGATACCCAGATCGTCAAAATAATCCCGGAGTCCCCCTCTACGGCGTGCTTCATTATCCTATCGGTGTTTGGCGCCTAAAAGCCCAGAATATCATTATATCTGTTGTAGTTTGTAACATTTTGCCTGTGTCTACTTTACAACCTTTCTGTGCATTAAAACATCTTTATTGCAAAGTCACCTGGGCCTATAAAAACCCCAGCTCCACGTCTTCAATGCTTATTTTCCACCGATAGTCTTAACGACACTTCCTTAAATCTCACTCTAAGAAATATTTACACCCTTTGGTCCCGTATCTTGTCCCCAAACGATAAGCTTAATTTGTCGTGCTTACGTTCCCTTTCCTTGAAATTCAGCAATGGCTACTCTTCTGTCAAGAATGCTATGTCACGTTGATAACGCACATGCCATCTGTTCCTTGCACATACCAGAAAGTGTCGCACACGCAACATTAAACAAAGGAAACGCACGCAAGATAGGTGACGATTATTTATTAGACAGCCTTAGTGCTGCGTACGTTGCGTACGTATTGGCGTAGCGCTTTACGGTCTGTAAAGTGCGCCTTTGCAGAACGCAACACGAACGGTGCGTGATGCGTACGTGGCTGCCGAGTACGCACGCCTCCCGTTCTTGCGCGTGTACGTGGGGGCACCTCGCGTGCTGCGCTTGTAGTTCTCGTTTTTTTGCGACACCGTGGGACTCTTCCTTTTCGCAACGTAGCAGCAGCTGTGCCGTAAACGAGCCGGCTAGCACGTTCGGACCAGCTTGGCTGGACTGTAGACAACACGCGCATTCATTTGCATCTTGCAGATGGCGCAGCAGGTTTACGTACGTCTAGGTACTTGCGCACTCCCGCGCACTAAAAGCCCTGTTGTGACATGCGCTACCACTTTCCGCAAAGCGCTTGCGTGCTGCCTACGTATACGGTCCTGGCGTAGTAGTAAAACTGTTTAGTGTTTGAGGGCCAGATACCTTCCAAAGGGTGCATATTTCTATTAGAAGTAGAGCGCTGACCAGCTAACTGTCCCGTCAGCCGACGCATGGCCCATCGTGTTGCGAACACTTGCTCCCGTAGCGCTGAACGCTAACGAGGCTACATTGACTTGCATGTATGCTCCTATCCATGGATGGGCGGATGGATGGATGCTATGAGCGTCTCCTTTCGAACGGGGTAGTGGGCTCCGCCACCAAGCTCTTGCTGTTAGACTGCCTAATGTACTGCCTAGGTTAAAGAAGAAAAAAAAAAAACGCACGATGAATTTTCATAACCAAGTTTTCTGACCCCCTGTTGCGAACTTTGTTTTTGTACGTCTCTTTTTTCTCTTTTTTGTCTTTTCCCTTACTTCCACCATTCTTCCAATCGCCTCTTACTAATCTCTATTGCGGACACGTTTACTTTCCCCCTGCTCTGCTGAACCCAAGGGCTTCAAGGAGGCCAGAGTTCCCTAAATCAACCGCTGGGCAAATATCTTCACATTCTAATACAGCATGTTCGATCGTTTCCCTAGCTTTACCGCAAAAACACGTGTTTCTTCTTCCTTCTTATGCCTCGCTTTTAAATGCGTGTTCTAAGGCATCCTGATCTCACTTCGAAAAGTAATCAGTTTCCCTTTTAGTTATCGTAAATTGTTTCATTCCTGATTTCGTCTTTTCCTCTTTAGTAGTTACTCTAACAGGCTTCTTTTTCATTGCCACCACCCATGAGATTATCTCAGCCTCTATGACTTTCCGCTTGACATTCTTTGTTGCTTTGTTGCTCACCCTACAGGCCGCATACTTGCTGGTAAGCTTCCTAGTTTTTTCCTCCAATGTGAATCAACGTTATTCATGTACAAGTACACGAACCCTCTCCCAGCCCATTTACTTTCTTCCATATTCCTGAGTCGTTCTTCATAATTAATTTTACTGTGAGCTTCCCTCACTTCAAAACTTGTCCAGCCCGTATCACCCTGCACAGCTTCATTTGTAGTCTTCCCGTGAGCGCCCAATGCGAGGCGTTGCACTGACATTTGGTAGCCGTCGAGTCCTAATTGTATCCCTGATTTCAAGCAAACAACCGCATTCCCAAATCTAAGTCCTGGAGCAATTACACCTTTCCTCATACCTCGGAGCACCTCGTACCTATTGTATCTTCATAGGGCTCTGTGTTTCATTATGGCGGTATTTCTCTCCCCCTTTACTGTTATTGTTTTTTTCCTGTGTTTCCATACATCTATTGTCTTCGTTTATGCACCCATACCAAGGTATTTATATTCTTTTACCTTAGGTATTTCCTGGCCCTGCATTGCCACTGTGTGTTCGCTGTTTTCACTCAATACCATAAACACCAGAGTTCTTAACGCTAAATTTCAGACCTAACTTATCGCCTTCCTGTCCACAGATATTAGCCAGACGATGCATATCGCTTTGCTTGTTAGCTAGAAACACAATGTCGTCCGCATAAAACAAACCTGGAAGCTGCTGCTCTACTACTTTACTCGCCAGTTTTTATGAAATATTAAACCCGATATTATTTCCTTCTAGCGCCCTCTCCATCCTCATCGTATACGTCACAAGCAGCAGTGAGGATAAGTTCTCCCCTACCTCAGTCCCTTGTTGATATGAACTTTCTCCTCGCTCCTCATCCGTTTCCATTCAACGCAAACGGTATTTTCTAGGTAAATATCTCTCAAAAGGTGCGGACAATCGTCGCCCAAGCCTTCCCTTCCAGAACATCCCACAAAATATTGCGGTCTACGTTGTCATACGCTCGTGCAATGTCTAAAAAGGCTGCATGTAACGGTCTCCTTTCTACTCTTGATATTTCAATACGTTGAGGAAGGACAAATAAGTTACCCAAACGCCTACCTAATCTGAAGCCAATGTGCGCGCCACCGTGCAGGCAGCGCAGGAAGTAAAGGCCATCTGAGTGTGAGAACCAACGACAGGCGTCGGCCAGTAAGGTCGTACCAACATCTGGAAACCCGGCGGCGATCGCGTGAAGGGTGCGTGTCATCGAACAGTGTGCCCGCAGCTGGACAAAAGCGCGACAGGCCCATCGGTTTGCTGAGAGCATGCGGCTTCGTCGTCATTGCGAGAGGGCAGGGGGCTGCACTGAGCCACCGTTGTCAGGGTTACAGTACTAAACTTCAACGCCACCTGTGCGTTGCTCCCCAAAGCTTCAGTAGCTAGGGCAGTAGTCGGACGGCCTTATCGGGCGAGTCATCTCTGTTGTCTATGTGGTTTCTATACGTGATTTCGGCCACGCTGCCGAAGATCGAGTATCCCATGGAGGTCAGCTTGGAGGCATATATATTCAGTTTAAATCGAGCAGAGGAGGACGCGAAGGGGCGGGTCAGTCAGGACTGACGTCTGTACTGACGAAGAAAGGAAGTTGTGGTATAGGTGCCAAACATCTTTTGCACAGGAACTAGGGTCTGCGTGCACAAAAGTTCTTACGCTGAAATTGTTCGTAAGAGAAGATTTCGTCCAGTTTCGATGCTGGACAATTATTAGCCCAGGTGGCCGGCCTGCGGCGAAAATTATCCAAGAACGAACAGCTTCGAGCATTCCGTCGCATCCTCCTGAATGGCGCTGATAGATAAAGGGCAAAAGAAAGACTACACACGGCACAACACATAGCATCACATGTTGTCACTTCTGACGTCTTTTATCACTACTTAGGAATCGAGTGCAAGTGACCAAATGACCCAAATTGTTGCGTAGGAACCATGAGTACCGTGCTGGGCGAGCGCAACTCTCTCGGAGATCTCGGTAAAACGGCGGCAATCGAACGCTGTGGTCAGCCATTTCACAGCCTCCTCCCTGCCACCCCCTCCCACCTTTCGAGGTCTTCGCTTTTCCCCCCGAAGAGGCAGCGTTCCTCCTTGCGCCCGCCGTCACGTGCAAGGAGAGCAAATCCTCAACGCGAACGTCACAAGAGAGCGCGCTTTCAAAAGCCCCGTTGGGCAGTCGCTTTTCTCCGCACCCCACCAGTCCCTTTTACTTGCACGCCCGGGGAGCGTTTCTGTCTATGAAGATATCGTTGAGGATTTCTTTGGCGTTTGCGCTGCGTTTTGCCTCTGCGCTATTTTTCCCCCTCACTTATGTGCGCGAACACTCTTACCTTCTTTTAAAGGGCAACCTTATTTCTAGAGTTCTTTGTTTGCGTTCTAGCGTTGGATTCCGCTGTTCTGTTTTCTTTCTCGCTTTCCTCGGTGTGCTTGTCCGCGTATGAGGGTGTGCGTGAAATAGCGAGAGAGAGAGAGAGAGAGAGCAAGCGTTGTGTAGGTTAGGGATTTAAAAGGTTCATCCTATATATATTCACGGGCCTCTTTAGTTCTCACTTTGTAGATTTCTTTTTTTTTTTTTCTAGATCCATTCGTACCGAATCATGTGCGCCTCTTTGCCCTGCTTGGTGCCACATGTATGAGCGCGGTGCGTGCGTCTCCACCTTGGGGCACGCCGGCAGCTGGGTTCTTTCTTTTGGTGCGATCCCTCTGCTTTTCGCCAGTCGTGTTTCTTTCCCTGCGTTGCTGCGGCATTGTTCGTCCCCCTTCCGTACCGCGCAGAATGATTCGCTTTAGCCTCCGTATTTGTTGGTGTGGTCATCGTGTACGCAAGCATGCCACACGAGTGCACGTGAGCGTTCAACACGTGGATTTTGTACCCTCTGCGACTTTCACTTCTCAAGGTATTGCGTCCTTCGACGCCTGCTGCGGGAGCGAGCATCTACGGTGATGTGAGCAGCAGAAGAATCACGCTGGCTCCCAATTATCTGCCCTTGTTTTGCTGCTGTGCGCAAATGTGCATGTTCATATGCCATTCAATTTATTTCATTCTGTTGATATATATATACCCCCCTTACACAATGCCCCCATAGGGCCTGTAAGGTATTCTAAATATATATATATATATATATATATATATATATATATATATATATATATATATATATATATAGCCATGGTCGAACGACCTTCAACAGTGTTGCTGCTCAAGCTCGTTTGTTCTTTTTCATAACGTCATGATCATTGCATCATGCACGAGGTTCTGTACCTTAACGCCACGCACCGCAAGTTTGTTGATGATGGTGATGATGTTGATTTATTAGTGTCCCCTTTGAAGCAGCGCGGTGAGAAGTAGTCCCCTAGCTTGCGTGAGTTAATCAGGTATGCTGTGCATACTTTTCAATCTAGCATTTTTGCATACATCTGCTTAACGTTTTTGCCTTCCTCAAAGCTTCTATGTCTACCTTGTACAGCTGCCTATGCCCATAACGCATCCGGTCGTATCAGAATCTCCCCTGTTTCTTTTTTCTCCAATACTCCACACATCTCTCGCTTATCTCGACTGCTGACCCTCTGATGCTTCCGTCCACTTTAAATCCAAGCGCTTCGAGTTAATTATAACAACTTGGGTTCCATTCACGCACAGCCCAAAGTATGGTACTCGAGCGTTTATTGCATTTGCATGAATAGCAGACCGGTATAACTTACTGAGTCACCGTCGCTTGTGCCACCGTTAGCCATAATCAGTCTATGGATTCTGTATTGTCAAGCAGACAGGTCTTCATACGAAGGCGGAGCAGCCTATGCTTAAAGCCTCTGGACCATATAAACTTCTGCGAGGGCATATCTCGTCAGCTTTTCGCAAGCTATTCACGATGGCCTGCTAGCTCGCTGTAGCATAAAGTTAATCGCCTTTTAGAAGAACCGCCACTACTTGCGGCTATCGTCGTGCCGGCCTATAGGAGCTGCATTATGGTTCGCATCCGATCCTCTTGGCTACTTCGCAGTCGAGTTGCAGCTTTTATCGCTCCATTGGCCCGCTGGAAGCTCGTATAACAGCGCTTTCTTTTGTGTGGAATGGTCCCGCTATTTCTGGGAGTTTTCTGAATCGAGTAACCGCGCACAGTTTCTTCTGAGCATTTGTCAGCACAAAGGCTGGTCTATTCTGAAGGCGTTGGTGCCTTCTATACAGTTGACTCATTTTTATTGCATGTGTGTGTGTGTGCCCATGTGTACGAGTGAGTGCTTTCTTTCTCTTTTTTTTCTTTTTTCCTGCTCCGTGTCGGGCTCTTCTTGCTCGAGTGTTGTGCTGAAACACTTCCCATCACTGAACCTCGAGAAAGCCGTTCGGCATCATGCCCGGTTCTTCTATTGCTTTTTTAATACTTCTTCTTAGACGTTCCAAGCTTTTGGCGATGCATGTTTGGAAGTTCGCCATTACATGGCGGCATACTTAAATATTTCATGATCGCTCCCTGGTTCTGTTGATGGCCTGTAGATAACCTCACGAGTTTTCCACGCGAATTATTTGGTAAGTTTGCTGTTGCCTCAAAAAGAAAAGATAGCGCCATGAACCGTAGCTTCGAACCATCGTTGTTATAGGACAAATGCCAAATCTTAGTTATGCTTCGTAAACACAAGGTCGATGCTTATGAACGCTTACTCAGCGATATTTCTATTTCTACTACGCACCCTTCCCTTCTCATACTCTCGTTTATTCTATAGTGACGGGTACTAAGGCTCCAATCAACCACGCCCATCTGGTGCCTCTGGAACGACGGACCACGTTGCGTGCTGCATACCCTGTACCCAAAGCACAGGAGCGTCTTTGCATTATGCCCACATCTTAATGCGACCGCCGTGGCCGGGAAACCAACCCATGACTGAGCGCTCAGTATTGAGAAATCCGAACTTGACCGTAACGCAAGTTAGGCTACCAGAGAATACCCAGATGCGTGTCAATGCTCAACCGAGATTGTTATAAGACTGGGTTCCTTTACACGTTTTTAATGTTGATTTTGGCATTTAAACCTGATCAAATTCGTTTCCCTATATACAAAGTCCTCCTTCACCCGCGTCCTATGAGACCTGTTTTTTGAATACCTTTGTTTTTCATGTAACCGCAGTCAATAGGAAAATAAAACACTTGTTTGTTGACTAATAAAGTGCCTGTAACCTAGGAGTTATTTGTGGTGATTTTACGCAGCAATAATTTCGCCCCCCGCAGAGCCGTCTGCCATTGTATAATTTTTCGTCCAATATGCAATGTGATGAAGAGACCGTCGAAACTGGTGTCAAACCAACACGTTCTTGGCGTCCTCTTGTTATCGGCACATAACAAAAAAACCGACAGGATCCGGACGTATGCTTTGTTTCACTCTAAAACCACCGGAACCGTACTTATTAACAGAAGTTAATCTCGAGCAAATTGTTCTATAAGTTCGTTCTGCATCGTTCTGTCCGGTGAAACATAAGGAACGTATTTCACTAGAATAGCAGCTTGGGCTTGTTGGTTTTCCATCCTGGTGTTAACACCGCAAAATAGTAGACGAGACATGAGATGAGACATGTTGCCGTCTTCTCGTCTCATGTCCCGTCTACGCTTTGCGCTGTTAACACCAGGAACATGAGGAACGTAAAACAGAAAGAGAGCAGACACGCACGCGCGGACGATGCATGTGTGCTAGACTGAAAGATAGAGAAAGAGAATGAGAGCGAGAAAGGCAGGGAGACGTTGCACAGACGTCGGACAGTGTATACCAGATCGACTGAGGGAGCACGCTGATAGGTTAGGCAAGAGCGACGGTGCGTGTTTTTCCACGCGCTGTAGAACTTGCCTGTTACGAACCTTGATTTGCGCAAGTGTCTCGGCAAAACCAGAAATCGAACTGTTTATTCACGAAGCAATACAAGCACTCATTCAAGAAAGGAGTGAAATGTCTTAATTAAGCACTTAGGACATGCCGTGATACTCTTTCTACGGCGACCGCGAATATTATATTGCAATTCGTTGCTCAGAAACGCCGTTTATTTTTTTCTTAAGACAGCTTTCACTACGAAAATTGCCGCCACGCTTATGTCGTGGGGTGTATCGCGCAATGGGCGGTCTTCGATATACAGTATATGCCTGCAACAATCATTAAACTCGCGCTTCTTTGTTTACATGCGTACTCTTTCAGCGTTTCGCGTTCCTTATAAGCTGCGACAAGAATAATGACCGATAGCAAACCTCATTTACATCACCCTTCGCTTCCAACTGACCCCTGTGCGCCACAATGCGTTTGCGATTGGCGGCTGCAGTTGCCCCCCGAACGCTTTTTCTCAGACTGCCCCGGTTCTCTCCTGCTGCGCTGAGCAGGCGGGTGCCGTCCCGCTGCGCCCGTTCAACTTCCACCGTGACCTCTTGTCTATCTCCCCCTCTCTCGACGTGGCGCGCCGACCCCGCCGACTGTTATCTCAGCGGGCGACCGACCTTCGCCTCGAAATACGTCGACGAACGGGCTGAGGTCTCGCGCAGCGGCTGTTCTCCAAGGGAGACGGTACGCAGCCGCGTGCCCATTTCTTTCACAAAAACTACGCGCGGTCGCCCTATAGCAGCCGGCACCACGTATATATGCCATATGTCGCCCGCAACCGCAGGTCGACAGCTGTGCGGCGGCTTCCTCCATCACGTGAACAAACTATACCCACGCGGAAGTGCTCGGTGCGTTTGTATACGCCGCGGGTGTTGCCTGCGCGTTCCGATGCTCGCGTGTGTGGCCGTGCCGCTGCAGATAGCCCTCCCGACATGCACCTTTCCTCCTATTAAATTACAATTGTTATTGCCATAGCAATTATATGGACACTCCAAGCGCATTTCTGCCGTCGCCTTCGTTTGATGTTCCGTACAAAGTCCAAGGGCGGTAACAGCGTCGCCACGCGCCGTATGCTGTGAGTGAAAGCGTGCAAGCGAGGAAAGCGGGGAGGAAAATGCGCCGTCTTCCGTCGCGGGCAAGGCATCAGGGGGAAGGGGGGACAGGGGGACGGGGGATTCTGCTCCGGCGGCTGCTGCATATGGCGCGGCCGCGTCCCCTATATATCTTGATAGGGACCTGCGATGATCGACGGTGCGCCGAATGCTGATAGCTTCGTGGGCGCTGTGTTTTCGCCCCATAGTTCGTGTTGAAGTGACAGGCAGCACCAAGGTCAATTCGATCGCTGCTGCTGCCGCGCTTCCCTACTTTACTGTTTTCACAGCGAGTTTCTGTAGTCACACAGTGAGATGTGTTCATGTTTGCGTGTGCGCGCGTGACACCGCGCTCGTTAATTTACTTAGTAAGCGAATGTTTATACACTCGGTCCTATCCTTACTGATTACTATCCTGATCACTATCTTTACTTCGTACATCGATTGTGCTTGCTGTCACAATCGATGCTTCGCCTTTCGGGCGAAACTATGACTTTTTATCATCAGTATTGGGGCCCTATAACGTAAATCTATTCCAATATGTTTCTATTCCAATCTCCTGACGTCAAATTTGCGTAACCACCGACGCAAGCACCGGGCGGTCACCCGCAGCGTTGTCTGAACAGACCAATCAAACGCTCTCCTCGTTCATAGGAGGTCACTTTTGTTTGCTTGAAAAACGAATAACATTGCCTACACTGAGCGGCTTGTCGTATCTAATTGGCTGACAAGAAGCGAGGAGAACGCTCAAGAGGAGAGGGATTCACTGAGGCAGAGCCAGTGCACTGAAAATCGATAACCGGATGAAGAGGGTGGTGCCGGCGTCTGCGATTGGTCGGCTTTCCCTTACTTAGCTTGTGGTGGCTGGTCGAAAATCACGCCGGCATGCAACGGAAGCTTAAGAATGACGCTAAAACTGACCCTCAGCGAAGGAGAGTTGGCAGAATGAGGTGGTAAACGTGCCGAAAAGGCTCGAAAACGTTACACGGCCACGCAAGAAGTTTTATTATGCGTAAGTGCACGCATTCTCTCCGGCAGGTGCGAGTAGCCAGCGTCTCAGCGATCGGCGGCAGCCATCTTTTATTCCTTTCAGAACGGGGCAGCCTGCGGCTATTCCGAAGAAAATTCAGTTTTGTTCGGCATATTAATGCATCTTTATCGCGTACACGTCACTTTGACGTGGTGAGATTGTGCGCTTTTGTGACGTCGCGAGACAGGCAGATGAAGTGGGTGCAGCCCGATAACTTTTTACCAATAGCCGAGGGCTAATGGCGAAAACGGGTCGAATCAGAAATAACTGTTTTTCTTTTTTCTGTCAAATCATGCATAATCAGTCAGTACACATCATATCAGATGGGGAGGTATCGCGGTTGTCGTGACGTCGCGTGACAGACACGGGAAGTGGGCGTGGTCGAAAAAAGTTTTTGACCAATCGTGGAGGGCTGATAGCAGAAATGGAATAGAAAAGCTTGGAATAGTTTTACGTTATAGCGCCCTTGGTACGCGTTTGCTATTTGCGTTTGCATTACACTGTATTTTGCTTTCTTCCATTGCTTACTTAGCGCACCGCTCCAAAAGCTTCATAACGGTTGCTTTGTACTATAGTAGACTTTTGATTGATTGATTGATTGATTGATTGATTGATTGATTGATTGATTGATTGATTGATTGATTGATTGATTGATTGATTGATTTTTGTGTGCGAAAGGAGCCATTCGTATTGATTAATTTTCATGTAGCTTGTAAAACTGTTCAAAACAACCACGAGGATTATTCAGTGCCTTTGCCTGCACGCTCAGCGGCACATTTGTCCTACTTATTTTTTATTTTATTTCCCTCGGGAGGCCCAATACAGGGCTTTATCTGATCAATTTTTCAGCATTATGCGCAGTTCGGTCTAGTGTTCACAGTCGCGAAGCAGTCAACGTGGTGGTACAACCACTTACATGCGCCCGAATCGACTGTTAGGAACACCCGCGTTCACAGCCTGTGATGGCGGCCACTCCAACTCTTCTGCAAAATCGTCTGCAGCTTAATTCCAGCCATCCTAGTGGTTCTTCCTCCTCTACAACTCGCTTATTTGCGTCCATTCCCTTGCGTATACCCACGCGCCATTGCTCCAAAGCGAGGCGCGTCGCCACCTCGACCGTCTGCGTTACTGTTTATCGCATCTCTGCGCAGCGCAAGTTGCACCACGCAGAAGTTTCTTGAGGATGTGAGAAAAAAAAAAAAGAAGAGCACCTGAAAAATAAAATGTATATATCTGCTCCCCAGCCGTTATCTTTCTTTTATTTTCCTTCTCGTCTTCTTTCGTCTCAGTGAAGCGACCATGTAGTACACGACGGGAGAACATCGCCATCGTCAGCGCAAACTATGCCATAAGAACAAATTTAAACTATACTCTTGCGGCAGCGTTGTCGTAAGCAACGCCGTACGAGCCATTCCGTTAAGGGTCGTTGCAACAGCGGCGCCGTGGTAAACAATTCCCCTCCCTCCGCCGCTTACTGCAGCCCTGCGCCGCATAGTATATACTAGCGACTCGGGGGAAATGGCAAGCGCGAGAAATTTGGAGAGTCTTCTTCTTTCTTTCGTTTTTCCACTCGCTCGGTGAGAACGGTGCTTGCCGGAGTGGCGAAACACGTAAATTTACCGTGCATGTTATAGCCCGCGCCGTCGGCGCGTTAAGAGGCAACGTGGAGTGGCACCCCGAACGCTTATAAACATAGTACACTCGAGGTGGCGTAATGTTGAGCGAGCGATTTCTCGCGTTCTCTCTCTCTCTCTCTCTCTCTCTGATTTTATGTTTCTCTACGTGCAGGAACTGGCAACGCTCCGCGCTTTCTATTGCAGCTAGCAGCGCTAGCAATGGATATATAGAAACGGCGACGTGCATGCCGACCGCTGGCTTGCGTGCTTGCTTGCTTCTAGCTAGAAAACAGCGAATAAGGAGTTTTAAGTTCGCCAACGATGTTGCCGCCACCACGTTTATCGAGCGGAAGAGCGCCGCGTTGTGTTTCTTTTTTTTTTCGAATTTCGCTCGCTCGCTTTCGCTTTCCGGAAGCACGCCGGAGTCTTGAGAGAATCGGGTGACTCGGCGCGCACGCCTATATATATGTGTGTGCTGCTGCGACACATATACAGTTGTCAATGTGCGTTCGATGCCAACGCGCAAATGTAGCATGCGCTCGGCGCGGCGTAGAAAGTGCGTCCCGCTGCAACACTGTGCCATGTAAACGCCGTGCAAACGAAGTCACGCGCGGAAAAGTGCAACCTCCGCCTCGGCGCCCCGCGCTATAGAGTATGCGCGCTGACGTCATCGCAACCAGTATACCGCGGTGTATCCACTAATAACGGAAATGCATAAACGCAAGCAGGCGCTCACACTTCGCGGGCACTCCGGCTGGGCGCTGGACGTATGTGCAGTGTTGGACGAGCTCCGCAGGCCGATGAAGTACGAGCATCGAATTCATTCATTCATTCATTCATTCACCTTAACGTCGCAGAGCAACTACTCAAAGCAAATATGCAACGCGCATGACGACTCCTCTGTAGGTATTTGTCGTGTGTGCATGATAAGCTTGAATGTGATTTCAGGGACAGGGCGTCCTGTTGCACCTCCGTTAGCCGTGGCATCTCGCACGAATTAAGCGAGAAGGGATCAAGATCACGACTAGGTTGTGATTGCAGCTCAGGTCGAACAGCGCGCATCGTCATCTAGTATGCTCAGCAGATGTTACATGTGGAACGTCACCCTATACCGCGGTATCGAGCTCGTCGCAGTTTAGGTCGTGACAACGAAGGCGGCGTATCAATCTGGCGGGTTCAATTGACGCGCAGAGAATGCGCGCTTTACGATCTCATGCGTGGAAATGTTGACACGAATGGCACTCGATACAATCGCTTGAATTCCAACATTGATGCGTGTTCTATTTTCGGCGAGTAGTAAATTGCCGAGCCGAAACTCACGCTCTCACGCGTGTGGCTTATGAACTGATTTGTGTGCTCATTCATTCTTAAGGGTGTAAATTATTCAACCGTGTAACTTCACCTTCCTCTGTGATTCATATACGATACAATACAATACAATATGCCTTTATTTCCATAAACATACAATTTATGGGACATTTAAGGAAAAAGTTGCTCGCAGCAACTTTACGGGCCTTAAACCCGGTCTGAGGGCAGCAGCAGAAGGCACAGGCACTGATTCAGGACCGACAAAAACAATACATAAGGAAAAAAATTACATGTTGGCTTAAACATTAGGCCAGCAATCAGAAATGCAATGTAAGAAAATGACAGACCATAAAAAATTAGGCAATCCACAGTGTACACTAGAGCAACAAAAGTAGTGATAGAATCATTAACCAAGTAATAATTGTAAGGAAAGAATAAGACATGATTGAACCGTTGACAGAGGCTAATATCAAACGGATATGTGTAACGACAGTCTACCTCAGAAACAGTCACAAACAACAAATTAATTCCTGTTCAAAAATAACTGAAATGCTCATATAAATTCGATATAGGAGAAGAAGTGACATTACATTTAAGCGTGTTTAACAGACGTGGTAACCGATGGTAAACGATATCTATGCGCTCTCCTCTTCTTTTAATTTTTAAGGCTGTTTCTTCACAGCTAAAACAAAAGTGAGAGAAGCGCTAGCCGACATCGCCTAATAGTGCCAATGATATTTCTCAAGCACGTATCAGAATGAAAACTGAGGGGGCTAGGTATAACTTTTTGGAATGTCAAAGTATAACGCGGAAAAGCACTTCCTGGAGACCCGGCAAACTTTTCTCGACAGGTATCAAAAAACACCCTACGTATACAGTTCATGCGTATCATAAGACGCAAAGCGAAATCAACGTAATAACGGAAGTTGGGGGGATGCAAACAGAAGCGCATGCGCGAGATCCACTATAAGCCGGCTGCGAAAACTTGCAGAGAGCCACTAAAAGGCACACGATCAGAGTACCACGTTGCTGAATCACGCTGTTATTAAAAAGAGAACTCATTAAAGGGCAGTTCAGGAAGGATGGGGTGCGGGTGAAACTGCTTTATAAGGGCCAGTATTATTCCCAGCTCCTTTATTTTTATTTTTGTTTCATTACACTCGGAGTAGTGGACATCGAGGGGTCATTAGCATAACTGGCCACCATCCGTGCGTGTAAAATGTGCCGCTCTCGGGCAGGCACACAGGCACACACACGGAGCAACGGCTCCAAGCGGGTCGTTATTATCTGCACGGACTCGCGTATCTTATTTTTTTTTTTTTTTTGCGTCAAGTTTTTGGTTTCTTGCCGCTTACATTACCTATTTAGAGCTGGTATTCCCCCTTTTTCCTCCCCTTTGCCCTTTTTTGCTTCCCTTTTCCTTCCTTTTTCCCTTTTTTTGTTTTTGCTTTCCTTTCTCTTTTCATTTCTTTCTTTCGACAGGGAATGCGTGCGGAAAGCTCGCGGGAACGTTGAATGCAAAGTCGAAAGTGCGTGCAACGAAAGTTCGCGAAGCTGTAGGATACAAAAGCCGCGGGCCAGAACACCCTGAAAGGGGTTGCGCTCAAGCGAGCCCGTCGCAATTTTACAGTCGCCTAGCTGCCCCAGTTGCTCCACGCTGCTATGAGAAGTTACAGAGTGATCGAACTTTAAAGAGATGGAATTTTCGCCCCATGCCGAGAATGTTATCAGAGCCAGGCGCCCGGTTTTTGTTTTTCTCTCTCTCCCTCTTTCTTTTTTTTCTGTCGCTTATAGAATAGGGTGGGTAGTGGTGCTAAAAAGTACGCGGTTCCTTGTTTGCTTGCTTGCTTTCACGGTGCGACGATCTAAACTTATATATGGAGCATTGTAAAATGTTTTTCTCTCTCTCTTTTTCTAGAGGAGCATGCATTTAGTATTCTGTGGCCAAGGTATCTGACGTGAATTTTCGTTCGCTGAGGGAAAAGCCCCAGCCGCAATGTATTGCGGGACACCCCGAGCTTCACAGAGTGGCTCTGTATGCTTATCTATAGTGGCCCGGTTAGCCCGCGATGGGAAGCAAATCTCGTGAAATGTTTGCGAAGCAGAAGCCTCGAGTCAAGGGGAAATTTTCATACTGCTTTCTTAGACGTCAGAAGCTATATTCCGGTCGGTCGTCAGTCTTAAAGAAAAATCGCAGCGTCCGACTGTTCCCGATTAAGTTGCGTAAGCTGGAAAAATTTACCACCTCAAGGGCCCACCATCCCCAAGTAAACAATAGTCAGCCATTATAGGTTTAATATAGCTGAAGAAAAAAAAACAAGAAAAAAAGAGTATGGAGTTTTAGGTGCCAAAACCACGATGTGATTATGAGGCACGCCAAATTGGAGGACGATAAGGTGCGCATAAATCGAAGCACAGGAGCGCTTTTGCGTTTCGCCCCCATCGGAATGCTTCCGCCGCGGCTGGGATTCGGACGCAGGACTTCGAGCTTAGCAACACAAGGCCATAGCTGGTACGGGCCACCGCGCCAGGTCGAAGCAAGACAAAGAAAGAAAAAAAAAGAAATTAACGGAAAAAAAAAAAAGCTCAGGAGTGCAGAATATGGGATGGTTTTCTTCGTGGTCAGTTGTAGTCGGTTAAGAGGACATGAAAAAGAACTATATGTAGGCTTGCCGTTTCATTTGACTTGCAGAATTTGCCCGAGCTTTCCTAATTATTACTTATTGTTTAGATTCTTCATCAACCCTTGATCGTTCGCTGATTTATTTTGTTCGTTGCCTGACACCATGGCACCTGTTCATCGGTTGTGTTCTGTGTTTTCTTTATATATATATATATATATATATATATATATATATATATATATATATATATATATATATATAATGCTTGGTGTTTAAGTATTCACTTGTTTCTTCGTCAGAGCTTCTAGTGCATACTAACCCGTAACGACGACAGCGTGCGTAACAATGACAACAACGGAAGCTATTCCTACAATTCATCCTTCTGCGGCTACTCCTGCTAACCTTTAGAGCAGTAGCAACTGCTACTACTACTACTACAGCTACTACTACTACTACTTCTGCTACCACTAACTGCCTAACTACTACTATCTATTACCCCTCAAGCGGCTTACTGCTGCTATCTGATTGGCGCACTGTGTGCATATCTTACGCATTAGGCTTCCTTCGGTGTTCGGAGCTCCACGTCTTTGTCGTGCTTTCACCGTGCCTCCAGCACTGCCCGCGGCAGTGATTTCTGTCACCCCCGTGCAGGTTCGTTAAATCACGCTGGCTTTGGACACGACCCACGCGGTGCTGTCAGCATGCCGGCGCCGAAGAACTCGCGCTGGCCGAAAGGATTGGTTCCGGATAAGTCCGCCAGATTACGGGGGAGGATTAACGGTCGGCAGGACGGATCCCGACGGCTTTCGGCGGGGATTAATCGAAACTGTTTGTTGATCGAGCGCGTACTAATCCGGGTGCGTGGCGAGAGCAGGCTGACGGACGGTAATGTGCACCAGCCCGTTCGGGTGTCGTTTCGAACGCTGGGGCACGCGCGGAAATTCGCAGCGTCTCCCTTAAGCTTACACCCATCGATCGCGCACCTACGTCGTCTTCCTTATATATGATGAGTGCCACCAGACAACGAGAATTCTGCAAACATAGCTATGGCTGTCGGCTCGTGTGGTGCCAAGTTATTTCGTTCCTAACGCATCCTTGCTTCGCTTGGGTGCGTAAATGTCACAGGCGCATTTGTCGTGCAGCGGTAACGCAGTACACACTCGGATAAAGGGAATATTCGCGATCCGGTGTTGAACACACGAGACTTGCTAATCGATTCTCATGTGAGACAACTCACTCGTAACGAACTGGACATTGGATGTATCAAGCTTTCGCGCCGGCGCCGTGAACCGGCATGATGCGAACGCACCATTTAGGGCAGTAAATGTTTATTCTTGCCTTTATTTTCTGTCGTGCTTCTTTCTTTTTTTTTTCTGCATTCAGAAACCAACTGTAACCGTATCGAAGCGAGATGACGCAGCTTGGGGCCGTGCGTGGCTGGGGGAGGGGGAAGGGGTCTTTGGTACGCAGGCACTGTTTTTCCCAAATGAAAAGCAAAGCATCAGCAAGCCTTGTCGCTGAAGAACAACAGACATATCGTAAAACCTCTGTTAGCTTCGTTGTAGGCTAGTTTAGTTGTATTAAAATTGCTTGTAGAGCAAGCTATCTTTAGCATTGTCGGTGGAGCTCAACAAATACGCGGACGCAGAGAACAGGACACACACGCAGCGTTGAGTCTGTGTGTCTTGTTCTCTGCGTACGCGCATTTATCGCGCTCCACAAACCAACATTCAAGATGACGTAGCAACGAGCCCTCATCTCCATACGTGGTCGACTAACTTAAGAAGACATGCCGGTTGGTTATTGCGAGTTTCGAGTGCATTTACATTTCGGCTATCCCCACAACCGCGGAAACATTAAATGCGCGCCTACAGAGCGAGGCAGTTTTTAGCGGATGGCACACGATGCTATTGCGCAAGCTATCAAACGTACCACTTGTCACACAAGCAATCGCACCGAACAAGTATCGGACAGGATGCAGCAGTCGGAGCAGGGATCTTTCGGACGCGTCGCACGCGGTATTGGACTACGCGTGCCTTCCGCTTTCCGGTATGCGGTGCGGCGTCCCGATTTACTTAAAGAGCAGCTGCAAGAAAATTTTACTCTGTCTAAATTCGTTACAAGAAAGTAATGTATCATGTGTTGATGCAGCGGTGGCAAAGCTGCGAGGCTGGTATTTGTTTAATCGTTTTTCATTGTGAACGTATGCATATAGCACCAATAAGACGGCTCGTGCACCTGGTGGTTAGCGGCTATGACACGAGTAGCATTTCCTTAGGCCGTCGGAAAAATTAATTTGCAGTTGGCCTTCAAAGCAAGCTCCTCAACCCTCGACTCTCACACCTTCCTGTCCGCTGCCGTCTTGAAAAGAGGCTCGCTGAAGCTCTACGCAGTTAACAGTTGTCGTAATGGTCTTTGGCGGCACGGCCCGAAGGCAGTAATGAGCCTAATGATAAAGTGCCGCAATCGGAGGCACCTGTTAGCAACGTGTGCAGGAACTGCATCAAATAGCGCCGATTACGGTTGCGAAATAATCGGCCGGGCCGGCACACAGGCATAATGGGATCTTACGGCATTCTTCTTCTTTTATTATTTTTTTTTTTTCGTCGCGCCGACACATAGCTACCACTTGCTGATGGCCGGTTTAACTGCACGAATAGCTCACACACGCCATGCGGTAGCGTGCTCCCGGCGAGCTTGGTCTCTTTACGGCCATCGAATGTGCCATTCTATGCTGTAGACCGAAGAAGCCGGGTCGCCGGGAAGGCACAGTGTGCCCACAGCCGACGGCAGCGAAGTGGTGGAGTTGGACCGGGATGGATGGCACCCGCTCCCGACAGACCCTGCGCGTCTTGTGTACTACGATACGAGCCCGTGGTGGCGAGGGCGGCCGCGTAATTGCGAGGCTGCCACAATGGCGCCGGGAGGGAGTCGCGCCACCCCATAAACGCGCGGGAAACGCCGGCGCGCGTCGAACACAGTCTCGCGGAGGATGAGGCTATACTATGTGTCGCCGTGGTCTCCCTGCTAGGGCCAGCACGGAGGATAATATATGCCTTCAGGAAATGGACAGACGGGGAGCACGATGTACGCGTAATCTCTGGCCTTCCCTTTTCGAAGGCCGTAAAGAGAGCCCGGCGCACCCCGTACGACGAGCACCCCCCCCCCCCCCCATTCTAACGGGCGAAGCAGTGCGCGCACGTGCAGGAAGTTACGTGCAGCATACACCAGGCCACATGCCGGTTAGGTACGTGTTCGTACCGCCCGCGTGTCGTAAGCACGCATGGGGCGACGCGGCAGGTAGCGGAAGCAGGCTGGGCGCTGAGGAATTAGCCGGCGAACGCGTAGCGCTTGCGAAGGGTTGTGAGGGATGTGAAGATAAAGGGTCGTGCGGAAATGAGCACGCACCGAACTAATTGTAAATCATCGCCGTGGCCTATAGCCGCGTGTATCGGCGAAGGAAACGTTCGCGACTCAATTGAGGGAAGTCGTAACGTTTTGACTTGTTCCGTGTGTTTATTTTCGGCCTGTGAGCAGGGTAGGCATAGGGAGACAACTAGAGCGTGCGCCTCATGCGGTTACATTACGCAAGGGGTATGTCCCACACACCATGCTTCTTTCGGCTCTGAAACGCCTTTCTGCAGGTATATATCTGCTAGCGCTCTGTTCTCATTTGTCTGCGATAGGGCCACGCCAGTATAATGCATTAATATGAATTATGAACTGGTCCGCGCAACACGTTTCAGGCGGTAAAATAGCCCCATGGCACAGCGTAGGCGTGCTACCGTAAAGTGTGCGAGCCGCAGGTAATAACAGCATTCTTACGGTAGTGTCTGAAAGTGCTCCCTGTATTCAAGTAAGACGTGCAGAACTTGATGTATTCATCATGTTTGTTGTACTTTTCTGTTGGCGTAGGCATGCAGGAACAACCTAATGATGGCTATCGTACTCGTACTTTTGTCTTTCTTCATTTTTTCTAATCCCAACAGAGTTTCTAAATACACTGCATAGATAAACATAGAGCTGCAAGATGCAGAAACTGCGCTGCTACTGTTCCCCTCTACGTTTCCCGTTGTGCGCCTTCCCTTTGCTAAAACGATGCATTGTTGAACAGGGACCAAACACTTTCTGACACAAGGAAAACCTTCGTATGTAGCTTTACAGTCCGTGTACTGGCTTCTGTCTTGGTGGACGATACTCTGCTTTACGTACGCCTCATCCCGGCTCGACACAAAATTCTCTGCACCAAACATGCGCGAACAGCTCACTGTTCGTCGGTTGTAGCGCGTCGTCCAGAACAGCAGCAGCAGCACATCAAACTGCCGCGCTGCCGCGAGCACTCCCCACCGCACACGATATGGCCCGACCCGTCGTTTTGGCCGAAGTATAGAACCGGGAGGGTCGGATATTGCTATAGGGGGTGGAATCACCCTCCGGGGATAATAGACTTGAGGATCTTCAGGTAGGAGGACGCGTTCGCTCCTTGCGTGCAAACGAAGGCGCGCTGTTCTTTCTTTTTTTTTTTCCCTTTTCCTTTATTGCGCCTTGGCCACACTTTATCTGTAGAGCACGTGATCAATCTTAACGCTTGCCTCTTACACTTCTCTCATTCGCTCTCCCACTGTCCTCCCCACGTGAATGGTAGCCAACTGGATATGGTTATATATCCAGTGACCATTGATATGGTTGACCTCCCTGCCTTCTTTTCCTTTACGTTCTGTCATATAACCGACAAGAAAGCTTCCACGCGTGCTATAGCTTTCCAGAAGGACACTGATTTTCATGACTTCTGGTAACATATGCCTCAGGGCCATTGCAAGAGACTTTCAGTCGGGGCTGTCGCCATCTCGTATCGACAGGACGAAACGGCCTGCAGCCACAATCCAACAATACCAATACATTTCCTTCATTTTTCGCCTTCTGGTTATTTCACTCAGCCTACCGCGGCTTCTTCAGGCATCCACGGGGAAGTGCAGCCTTCGATGCCGTGATTTGCTTCCTTACCTCTTAGGCAGGCTGAGAGGAGCGCGCACTCAGAGTAAGGAGATCATCGCACTTGGGCCGTTCGGTGCACTACAGCCCTGCGCACTTATACGATCAGGTAAATGGGACCAGAGGCAAGCGGCAGATGGCGGGTGCCGAGCATAATTCTGCCTGAGTGGTCTTACCCGCCCCAGCTCGACGCTTGTGACTGTACTACTGATCGTCCTAGTGGGAGCAGGTAAAAAAAAAAATGGCAGCTGCGAACTGCCGGGGTCCGAAACTCAGGTGAACCGTACAGTTGCGTGCGTCAGTGGGTCAGGTCGATAACTTGATAGCGATCTGCAATTTCTTAATGTTGTCTCTCGTATTTACGGCCTTGACTCAGATTAATGAAAAGCAATCTCAAAGAGAAGCACACAGTTCGTTTAGTTCGATTAAATATTTTATTCTGAGGTATATTTTCATTTATTTAGCGGGAAGTGGGTGCTGAATAGCCGAGAAAATGGAAGTTTCGCGTTTTGAATTTCGCATGCGAGCCATTGAGCATACACGTTTGTGTGATACCATGAATGTCGGTGGGCTAGCGCGGGTTTTGTCAATATGTGCCCATGAAAAGTTATCGAATTTAACCTGGCCTAGTGTTTCGCTCGTTTAGATTGCAATGACATCATTGTTAATCTTAATCAACTAACTTTTGATTATCCCCCAGCAGAGCCGGTTCAGATTTCATGACGTCACGACAAACTACATTACGTAAGAACTTCCAAGACAGCTCTTGTTACTTTCGCCTTTTCCGTGCTGTATACCAAGACTCCACCGGTCACAGTGAGTCTGGCATTACGCGCATTCTTCAAGCTTCATTATGCGTTCCAGCTTAAACTTAGTATTGGGCTTTAGCGTCGCTTCGAATGTGCCGCGCTGTTGGAGAGTCCTCGCGCTTCCATGCATGTTGCTGTCTCGCTGTCGAAGTGGCTGGCAACGACCGCTGTTCTTTCCTGGAAGAAATCTGGCGCAGTGTCTCGAGTTCTTGGCTGTCGGTTCTTTGCGATTGTTCAAGGGTCTTGCGTGTTTGTTGTATCGCCTCTTTTGAGTAGCACCAGAATTACACAGACACGCGTAATACACCAACGGATCCGCCCTGTAGAACAGCTCTGTCACAGCTGTCGTCATTCCAGCAAAAGCCGCAACTATCAAGTTGAAAACGAGTGTACTTCCTCCGCTGGGCTCTGTTCACATGTTAAGTGTTGCTGACATAATACATAGAATAATAAAACATCATGACCCTCTCCCACTAAGCACAAACTGAACAACTGTTTTAATTTACCGGTTGCCAGAAATGCCTACGGTCGAAGCCTAATAGAATTTCACGGCGCTCTCATTTGGAATGCCATGCCGACTGATGTGAAGGCTGCACATAATTTTTGCGCAGCCATGAATCGTTTATTTTTCAGTGGATAAGTGGTATAATTGGACAAATGGTCAACTTGCTCGCTGTTATCCTCTGTATGATTGAATCATTTGTTTTCTAATATTTGTATTCAGTTTTGTGTTACTTTTGGCACTGTGGTAGCCTCTTGCCGAATTACGTGGGTACGTCGAACAATTGGTCCCGTTACTAGCCAGCCAGGAATGGGAGCAAACAAGTTTTGCGAAGTTTTCTGTAATGTGAAGATCCCCAAGTGAGGACGATAAAAAAAGAAACGTCTCACTTTGCAACGCCCACGGCAGCATAACTCGCAGCGCTTTGAGTTGCACTGCGCTTTACTGATGACGAACCAAGTGAGCAATTGGTGTTCGAAATTACAGAGGCCATACAGCACCTGACTGAGAAAGGATACGAATTCATTTTTTTTTTCAGCGGCTAAAATGTCGCCGTGGTCCTATCGGCAATGAATATGCCGATAAAGCTGCTCGTTTGGCTCGTGCAGCAGACCGCCGTTTATCAATTAATGCCGCTGTCAAAGGCAGATGCCGCAACGAAGCACCGCATACTTGCACGGCGATGCACCACATTGGAGTGGAGGGAACCACATTTCATGCATGCCCGTTTGTACAGCCTGGATCCAACCTTAAGACTTCAACTGCCTCCAAGGCTTCCGCGAAGAGTCCCGACCCTATTGTGTAGGCTATGGTTGGGAGTCGCGATCACCAATGCCTACGCGTTATGCACAGGGATGACCGACACCGCAGCAAGTGGCCATTGCGGCGACGAGGAAACAATTCGTCACGTTCTGTGCCAGTGCCCGTGGTACAGCGTGCAGAGGCGATCACTTTGCGTCGTGCTCAACCTGCTGGACCACCAGCCTCTGTCGGAAGAAAGAATATCCATGGGACTCGACATCGCATCAGAGGGGCGTGCAAGCGCTGCTGCGGTTCTTGAGATCGACCGGCCTGTGTGAACGTCTTTCCTGTTACCTGTTCCCGTTCCTTTCTTTATCTCCCTCTCTTTTTGTCCTCTTTTCAATCCCTATTTCTCCCACCCCAGTGCAGGGTAGCAAACAGCAAGCTGGTATCTGGTTAACCTCCCTCCCTTTCCTCTGTATTTCTCTCTCTCTCTCTTTCTCTTGTGTGGCCTCACATGCTGGCGAGTTCTCGTTCTTCGCGATGGACATTTTACGACGCACATTGAATTATGTTCAAGAGGGGGGAACATTGGGCCAGTTGGTCCGACATGTTTGAAGATTATGTGACATATTTAAAGATTATGATTTTAGAATTATGTGCTCCCACACTACTTGCCTCCGTCTTACAAACTAGTGGTGCCCTCCGCACACTCTTTCAGTGTATAAGCTCCGTGAAAGACTTCGGCTTTATGGCTGCTCCCGTTGCGCTCTGGAAAAAAACTGTAATACGGCTGTCACTCACAGAAGTCCATTTCATCTACAGGATGTTTTCGTTGATGTAAGGAAATTTGCTTTGGTTTTTAACCATTTCCGTCTCGAAGAAACTTTTCAAAACGGCGGTTCTATATACCATTGTCTGTGCAACAAGAAAGTTCCGCCCGGCTTTCAGCCGTGATTGAGCATCCACGCTCCGCTCTCGGGCTTCTCCGAAGGCCACCCCTTAGCACGTAGGCCTAACGTGCGGTCTGAGCGAGTCGCGCAGCACCTCCATGAAGTAGCTCGTTTCCAGCCTTGCCTTCAGCGAAGAAAAAGGATAAAACGCGGCGGTACCGGACCGCCTGAGGCGTAGGACCGGCATAGATGGGCGTGATGGGTGCCGGGCAAGAGAATCTTTTGCTCGTCCAGAGAGCGGGGAGGCAGGGATGATGCTGGCGCGGGAGAGATTTGTTTCCCGCGACGATTCGGTGTGGTGTTCCTCCTCTCCCCGTCTTGTTGCGGTTGTCCGGGGCGGTTTCGCCCTCCGCGTTGTTGCGCCTCGCCATTGTTCGGGCAACGCGCACAACGAGCGCGCCACAGTAATGACGGTAGCCCCTGCAGATGGGCGGTGGCTGCGGTGATTGCGAGGGTGAGTGAGACAAGTAGCCTGATGGGGATACCAACACATTGAAGGGTAGAGCGGGGACGAGCGGAAGGGAGGCGGGGAACCAACGTAAGAAGTTTGACAGATCTTAAAGAGGCACTAATGAGATAAAGATAAACGTACATTGAACGAAAAACGAAGGAAGAAATAAAAAGCAACTCCTGTGGAGCCTTCGTTCGAGTGCCCGCGTTAAATCTATTGTTTCGCTCCTCAGCGGGTATAATAACAAGTTGTCGTATATGGTTCCCGGTGGACAGTGGTCCCTTTTGGCAAGGTCCAGTCGTTCAATGTAGCGAATTAGGAAGTACGAATATGAAGTTTTAACGCGAATTAGTATATTAAGTCACTGCAGTAGCAAAGCAACCACTGTTACCGTAAGAGTAGAAACGATGCTAAAATAAAAGGGGTGGTGCTCCTGCACAGCCTATAGCTTTTACCATAACCTCCAAGATCTTGTTGTGATTTGTACACAGCAAGCAAAAATGGGGAGGGGGGGGGAGCGGGCTTGAGCATGATTTTTTTTTGTATCAGCCTCTGACGTAAATGAACGTAGCTCGCACACTTCAGATACTTTCAGTTCATTCCACAACGCGACTGCGATAGCGAGCTTGCGAAAATTGAGAGCTCTTCCCTTAAAATGTAACACTTGGATGCTACCTCGGCATACCGGCATTGCTGGTAATGACCTCGCCGACGAAGCCGCCCGGCTTGCCCACCTGGAAGCCCGACAAATTCCAATTACCTTATCCAGATCCGACGCTGCAAGAAAGCTTCATATCGTCGCTAAAGCTATGACACACAAATGCTGGTATTCTCCCAACCTCCCAAAGTGACATCTTTATAGGCTTGATCCATCCTTAAAACCACAAGTGCCATCAAAGGTTTCCCGCTCTGAGGCGACAGTATTGTGCCGCCTCTGGCTCGGGGTGGCATTTACGAAAGCCTACTCGCTCCGCATTGGAATGCGGGATACACTGTTCCGTACTCCAGGGTAGCGTATCGTACTGCTGCCGAGTTGTAGTGGCGCCCACCTATCGAAGCTCGACCGACATTACTTATTGCGTAGCGTGGCGTTGTCGGCGGGCTGCAGGCATCTGGTAGACCATGGCGACCAAGCAAGGGCGAGACGATTTCTAGTGCGAAACTTGCACGGTTTATTCAAAGGTTGGTGAAACAACATGAGAAGAGCATGACGATCAAAAGTACATTTCGGAGCCCCTTAAATAGCCTCCCTACAATCGTTGGAAACATCTTGCTTCCGTCGACGTCACGTGACCGGCACAGAAAGGCTGCTGCAAGGAGGAAACCGTCCCGCCTCCTCGAATTGTAGACGCTTGTCCGCCTCCCTTGCGCGTTGCTGGTTCGTGGGAGGTCTCCTTTTGGCCGCTCGAAGAACGGGTCCCTCTAAAGTCGCACACGCACACACACACACGAAAGAGGCCTGTACAATGCGGGGCTTCCGCCAGACCGGCAGACACTCGAAATGGTCATGGCGTATTAGAAAGTCAGGCCTGGTGGAAGAAGGTCGGGTGAGAGAAAGTTCTTTCTGCACGAGGTGCGGGACGCCAACCATAGCAGGCGAAGTCGCGCCTCATTTCGATGAGGCAGGGGAGATATGGTCGGTTGAAATTCCTTTCTGCACGTGGTGCCAGACGCCAACCCTGACAACACCCATGTGCGTCTCTTGTGGAACCATAGGAATGATTGAACACATCCTAGGTCTCTGTCCTCAGTACGACATCGAGCGTGAAACTCCCCGCACAGCATTGAACCGACTGGACTCTAGACCATTTTCGGAAAATAAAATCCTTGGACCATGGCCGTACGCGTCGATGGCACAGAAAGCCACGAAAGCGTTTGGGAAATACCTCAAGTCGACAGGTCTTGGCAACCGGGTGGCAAATGTGCGCGAAAGTGTGCTCTCTCTATCTCCGCTCTGTCTCTGCTTCCCCATGCCCCTTCCCCTGGGCAGGGTACTAGACCGGACACGCGTCTGGTCCCTGCCTTTCCTTACCTCTCTCTCTCTCTCTCTCTTGGTAAAATCGACCTGATGGGCAGCAATGTGGGCACTTACGTAAACAGAGATATATCGGGGAAGTGCGACACTCTGTGTTAATACAAGGTTATACGCTTCTACCGTATTCACATAAACGACGTTTATGCGCTAGACTTGCACGACTGAACTAACCCAAAAGCTTGCCAGGAGTCACCGTCCTGCGTTGAACATCCATGTTCAGTGTTGCCGGAACAAACGCGGACCAGTTGTGAAGTATGCCACGAAAATTGTTGCAGTGCCCTCGATTGCGAGTTCCGAGTCATGGGTGTTCCATGCTAGAACTACGTCGTGGTTTACTCGTAATCGTGTCGTCCCATTGGAAGTTCAAATAATGTGCGGCTTCCTTCAACCATTAACTGGACATGCCAGGAGAATTGGTGCTATTGTTTCCGCGGAATGGTGGCGCCAAGTTGGGTTTTACCAGGAGTGTTCAAAGGTCCATTGCGTGGCCATGGGAGACGGTCGGCATTGGAAACGCCTTTATGCCGATTGGAACAGGTTAGCCGAGCAGCACGCAGACTTCTTGTGGAGGATGAAACTTCCAGAGCTTCAACAACGTAAGAGGTGTTCCACAACCTCATACTGGTGTTGATTAATCGGGTCGTCAAAGCCATTGCAGACTTTCACAGCTCATTCGAGTATCCGTATTTTCACTTCTCCTGTGTTTAACAAAATGTTCTCACTTTCCAGGTTGACCTTGCTAAAGATGTTGCGAATTGCCATACTCTGGCGTTAATATGAAGAAGCCAGTCGGCTTGACTTGTGCGCCTGTGTACGTACGTGTGTGTGTGTAGAGGGGGGGGGAGGTTCCGTGCGTGCGCACACACGCTGTCACTCGCTTAGTCTAAGCGTTTCCCACATGGAAGCCGCCTACCTTGCGGAAGTGCATTTTCGCACGCGCCAACATCGCGCTGATTTGTGCGAAAGCTCATTTACGATACGCCGCATAAGCACCGTGCCATCGGGAACGCTGCTCTAAGCACGCGGACCGGCGAGCCGTTCCACGTGTAGCGCACAACGGGCACTTCGCGCGCGCTGGCACCGCGGCCTCCGCCGCCGCCCATAAAATTCCGGCTTCGTCCCCGCTGTTTCCTTTCGCCTTAAAAGCCCGCTTCGGGAAATCGCTCTTCCACTGTTCCCCCTCCCCCGCCGTCGTGTTCGATGAATAACTGATGGATCCCTAATGACTACGGCGACGCCCCGAGTGGCTGGAGCGCGCACGTCCGGTGTACTTACGGCTAACCGAGCGAGTCAAGCGCTGGGGTGGTTCGGGCACGTCGGGGGATCCACAGTGTTTACTGCAGCGAGGAAGGGAAACGGCGTCGCGCACGAGTAGAGGAGCGAGGGAGACAAGGACCTTAGAACGCTACGCTCGAAGAGTCTGCGGCTAAGTGGCCCGAAGCGACCGAGGGCATTGAGTGGCGGCCCCCTCCGACGTCAGGCGCATCTTCGCGACGCGCCGTGACGTTGACGAATGAGCGTCGCCGGACCGCGCCGTAGTGTAAGCAGGATTAATGGGGATCCGCGCTTTCCCGGAGGGGCCAGCTCGCCGTTCGGAAGTGTCTCCGGCCGCTCGCTGGCCGCTGGGATAACGAGGAAAGACGGCGCGTCCACCCCGCGCGCAGCGTGGCTTCTTCCTCGCAACGGCCTCGACCGTCCCGTGCTTCCCGCTGTTCCCGCGCGTATGGAGAGACGCTCCCCTAACGAAGAGGACAAAAGGGATGTAAGGAAACGGTGTACCTCTCCCGCCGAAGGTGTCGCCCGCGGGGTGTATTGACTCGCCCGAGGAGGCGAGAGAATGCGCGTGTTGGAGGCTGGGCGTGATAATCGCTTCCGGCCGTGCGCGGACAAGGGCGCGCTTCCAGGATGTCCGCGTTGTCACGGCAGTGTTACTTCGCTGTTGTTTCATTTTTTTATTTTTATTCTGCGCATCGACGGGTGGTTTTCCTTCCGAGTGTACGTGCGATGGCATAATCAAGTTCGATGAACCCCAGCGGCTCCGCTCAGTCAACAGAGGCATTTAGCGAAGAGTACTTATCCAGCAACGGCAGCACTGCTGGTGACATCTTTCGACGCTGGGATGAACCAAGATGTGCTCGAAACTAAACGCGGGTGAATGTGAAATTTAAGTTCATTTCATTTACGTCACCTCAAAGGCCCGTGAGCATTACATAAGGGGAGGTTTACATATACAGACGCGATATGCAGGGTGTTTCAAGTAACTTGAATCAACCATTAGAAAAAAAACTGGTTAGCTGCAGCTGAATGAAACCAATGGCGTATTGTTTGCCCTCATGTCGCGCTCCTTACAGTATCACATATATATATATCTATATATATATATATATATATATATATATATATATATATATATATATATATATATATATATCGCTTAATTAGTTAATGAACTGAGATAAACATGCAAGATGTTTATGTTCACCTTATAGCCAAGTGCGTTTCGTTGCGTTGTAGAGGGGATTCAGAAACGACCGATCCGATTTTGTTGTGACAGCACACATGCTGTCTGCCGATCTTTTTCGGCGTTTAAAGAAAGCCCGCAAAATATGAAATACAACCACGTGACTGCGCTCATGCGTTATCGTGTTGCAGCGCTCTCAGCCGCGCTTCGTGCGAGAGGACTCTGCGCGTGGGCCTTGAGTGCGGCCGTGGCTGTAGGCATCGGCCTCACGGTGTGTCAGCATCTTTAGCGGCGCCACACGGAAAAGAAGCGTCGTCGTCCCTGATAAAGGATAGGCTCGAAGCACACTTGAGAGCGCTGCAATATGATAGCGCACAAGCGCGGTCGCATGGTTTTATTACATACTTCGCGGGCTGTCTGTAAACTCGGAAAAAATAAAAAGACGGCGCGGAGCATGTACGATGCCACACACACGCACAAAAAAACTGTATCGGTCATTTTTTCGTAAGTGTGCCCCTTCGTTTCTTCAAGTACCTATGCACCGGACCTACAGAATTGTTCCTTCATAAATATATATAATGCGTGTGTAAAGAGTACAATTTTAGTACAGTAAGCGGTGTTTGGATCGCACCGCTGGCGCGAGTTGTTGTGGTCGCACCGCTGGTGCGATCGGTTGGGAACTCGGCGCTGACGCCCGTGGTTGTACCTGGGTCGCAAGCCCCAAGGGTAGCGTTGGCCTGGCGGCCTGGGGTACAACTGGAAGCATCCGAAGGTCCCGGCAAAGCATGAGTCGACTGGTAACAATAAAACAACTTGTTTATTTTAACATCGCAAAGAGTTGGCGGTCAGGTTGACCGAAGTAGAGAGACGGGAGAGCACTTTACTCAACGGAAGAAATCGGAGCCCTTCTTTAGCGTCCGGGGGCAGCTGTTTTTATACTCTCGCAGTTGAGGGCAAGAAGGAAGCCCTCAATAGACGAGCACGTGATTGTACAATGGGTTAAGGTGACGCATACTGTCGTAGCGCCGCTGGTCGGGCACAAAGACTGGGAGGAGAAGGTAACTTCTGCTCTCGTAGCGCCTCTGGTCGGGCACAATGGCACATACACTCACACACGCACATGAAGACACGTGGCATCGGAACATGCCTGGAAACGCCTGGAAACGCCTGGAAACGCCTGGAAACGCCTGGCGGGGAGCGTAGCGGCGACGCCGAACGGGCCAAAATGTCTGCCGCTTTGTTGCAATCGCGCCGGCTAAACCGCGCGTCGTAGGCGAAACGTAACAGACCGCCCCGCCGGGGGAAGGAGATCCCGATGGACAGGGGACTGCATCCGCTGTCCGGAGGGATGTCGCTCGATGATGCTCATAACCGAAGTCGGGCGTCCCTCGACGTTTCTTGAGCGCAGCGCACAGAGAAGGCCTCGTTCTCTCGTTCAGGTTCGCACAGGACACTGCAAAGTGACTTCGGGAGAGTTCACATTCTTGTTCTCCTTCCCGGCAAGCGTTAGAACT
Source organism: Dermacentor variabilis (assembly GCF_050947875.1). NCBI lineage: Eukaryota > Metazoa > Arthropoda > Arachnida > Ixodida > Ixodidae > Dermacentor > Dermacentor variabilis. The sequence continues at coordinate 6,101,610 of NW_027460335.1, forward strand.
ACGCTGAAACTCAACCGCTCAGTCAGCAAGCACGGCACAACCCTCACTAAGCCCTGCCAGGCTCTTTCCCCTTTTTATACCACTGCCTAGTTCCTTACAGTAGTCTAGCATCACTCAGAACGCGTCCACAAATTGGAAAATTGCACTAGAAAGCATATCATCACTTTGAAACACTAAACAAAAGCAATATGTTAAACAATCCTGCCTCAGGAAGAAAAACATCAGTAACAAACAATTTTGAGGCTGATTCCTACGTTAGGGGCTTCGACTTAAGCCATCGGCGTTACCGTTGAGACTCCCCTTTTTGTAACGCACCTCAAAGGAATATTGTTGCAAAGCGAGGCTCCAGCGCAGGAGGCGGCCATTTTTGGGAGAGATGGTCTGCAGCCATTGGAGAGGGCAGTGATCCGTCTCAATGATAAACCTCGAGCCGGCTAGATAGCATGACAATTTCTGAACGGCCCACACGAGACATGCACACTCTTTCTCGGTGGCGCTATACGCCTGCTCACGACTGGTCAGCTTACGACTAGCATACAGGACGGGGTGTTCTACTTCTCCATTTTCCCGTTGGCACAGTACAACGCCCATGCCTCGCTCACTAGCATCGCATTGAACAACGAACCCTTTTGTATAGTCTGGCGATCGTAGCACAGGCTGGCTTGTTAGGGCACTCTTTAGGGCGCTAAAAGCTCTTTCCTTTGTCTCGTCCCAGACGACTGTTTGAGGCTCTGTCTTTCTTAGAGCATCCGTCAGGGGAGCCGCGATATCAGAGTACCTGGGGATGTACCTCTGATAGTAGCCGGCGACACCTAAGAACGACCGAATATCGGTCTTCGTGCGCGGTTGCGGAAAGTCTCGCACAGCGGCCACTTTTATTTCAGAGGGGCGGCGACGACCCTGACCAATCACGTGACCGAGGTAGACAACCTCGGCCTGTGCTAACTGGCACTTAGGAGCCTTGACTGTCAAGCCCGCTTCGCGCAGGCGGGTTAGCACTGCCCGCAAGTGTGCCATATGCTCAGACCAGGATGCGGAGAATATCGCTACGTCGTCTAGATACGGTAAAGCGAATTCTTGCTGTCCCCGCAACACTTTATCCATGAGGCTTGAAAAACAGTATGGCGCGTTCTTCAAACCAAAACTCAACACTTTAGGACGGAATGTTCCCATTGGTGAAATGAACGCCGCATACCTACTAGCCTCTTCTGTAAGTGGAACCTGCCAATAACCCCTGACAAGATCTAGGGTGGAAATAAACTGAGCGCTACTAACTTTCTCAAGGCGCTCCTCGATGTTAGGGATCGGATAAATTTGATCCTTAGTGATGGAATTAAGCCTGCGGCAGTCGACGCAAGGACGAGGTTCCTTGCCCGGTACCTCAACTAAAATCAAAGGGGAGGTATAATCACTCTCACCTGCCTCAATAACACCGAGCTGTAGCATTTTCTTTACCTCAGCCTCCATAATATCGCTCTGGCGGGGTGACACCCGATACGCCTTGGATCGTACTGGCTCTGGGGAGGTAAGTTCTATATCATGAGTAAGTACAGAAGTCCTACCAGGCCTCTCAGAGAACAGACCTTGAAACTCTTGTAAGAGCTGGTGTAGTTTGGTTTTCTGCTCAGGCGACAGCGGTGCTTTACTGATAAGGTCACTAATGACTTGACCGGTGTCTTCCCTGTTCGTCACTGAGCCTAGTCCCGGAAGCTCGACCGGAAGCTCTTCAGGAACGTTTACCATCATGCACACCACTGCTTCCCTTTGTCTATAAGGTTTGAGCAGATTACAGTGGTAAACTTGCTGTGCTTTCCGCTTTCCTGGCAGACTTACCACGTAGTTAACGTCCGACAGTTTCTGAACAATTCGTGCTGGGCCCTCCCACTGCACGTCTAGTTTGTTGTTTAGCGATGTGCGCAATATCATGACCTCATCGCCCACCTCAAAACGACGGGCCCTGGCTGTCCGATCATAATAAACCTTGGCCCTCTGCTGGGCCTTTGCCATTGCTTCACCTGACAACTCCTGTGCCCTTCTTAAGCGTTCGAGGAGCTTAAGCACGTGCTCCACCACGACTGGGTCGTCGCCCCTGCCTTCCCACGATTCTCGAAGCATGCGAAGCGGAGACCGAAGCGAGCGACCGTACACCAGCTCAGCTGGCGAAAACCCCGTAGCTGCATGCGGCGCGGTCCTTAATGCAAACATCACCCCAGGCAGACACAGCTCCCAGTCAGTTCGATGTTCAAAACACAATGCTCTCAACACGCGCTTCATGACGGAGTGGAGCTTCTCAACGGAATTCGACTGTGGGTGGTACACTGAGCTGTGTAGCAGCTTTACCCCACACCTTTCGAGAAAAGTTGTCGTCAAAGCGCTAGTAAACACTGTGCCCTGATCTGATTGGATTTCCGCAGGAAAACCAACTCGCGCAAATATGGACAGTAGTGCATTGACTATCTCAACTGAGCTGAGTTCTTTAAGCGGCACTGCTTCAGGGAACTTTGTCGCTGGGCAGATCACAGTCAAAATGTGTCTGTACCCCGTGGCTGTTACCGGCAGAGGTCCCACTGTATCAATAACGAGCCGTCTAAAAGGCTCCGTAATGATAGGTACCAATTTCAACGGCGCCCTTGATTTGTCCCCTGGTTTGCCCACCCGCTGACAGGTGTCACATGACCTTACGAAATTGTCTGCGTCCCGAAAACACCCTGGCCAATAGTACTCTTGCAAGAGACGGTCCTTAGTTTTCTTAACTCCTAGGTGTCCGGACCACGAACCCCCGTGCGACAAGCGCAACAGATCCTGACGATAGCATTGAGGAACGATCAGCTGATCGAACTCCACTCCTCTGCGGTCTAGATACTTCCGGTACAGGACTCCACCTCTTTCCACAAAACGCGCATTTTTCCTGGCGATACCTTCCTTGACATTGCAGCGTATGTTTTCTAGGCTACCATCCTTCTTTTGCTCGGCTATCAAAGCCGACCGGCTGACTTTTAGCAACCTATCAAGTCCGTCTGACGTAGGCGCGATGAGCAAATCTGTAGATAGCTCTTCTAACTTTCCCTTATCGGGCATTTCCTCTCCAGTATCTGGCGCCTTCAACGCTACAGACTCAATTTTATTCAGTTCGGGCGTGCTCTGAATATCAGCTTGCTGCGCCTCTGACCCTTTTTCGTTGTTTGATAACGTCGGCCCCGCAACTACCGCCTTTGCAGCGAGCTCCCGAACCTTCGACCTGGTTAAGGCCTGAACACTAGCTTCACCAAACAAAAGCCCCTTCTCGCGCAGGAGGTGATCGGACCTGTTTGAAAATAGGTACGGGTACTGGGGGGGCAGCATAGATGACACTGCCGCCTCCGTCTCAAGCGTTCCGAAAGGTCCTTCAATAAGCACCCTTGCTACTGGCAGACACACGCTATGAGCTTCCACGGCTTGCTTGATCCATGCGCACTCGCCCGTGAACATATGGGGTTCTACGTAAGACGGGTGAACTACATCCATTGTAGCTGCGGAATCGCGAAGCACTCGGCACTCTTTCCCGTTCACGAGGAGGTTTCGCATGTAAGGCTCGAGAAGCTTCATGTTCTCGTCAGTGCTGCCTATTGAAAAGAACACAACTTTTGGTGTTGTTTCCGGACACTGCGCCGAAAAGTGACCCGGCTTCTGGCACGTATAACAAACGCGCGCTTGCCTCATCTCGAACCGCTTTCTGCGTTCGGCTTCGGCTGCCGCCGTCTCCTTAGGTTCGGTCGCACTGCTTCCACTCGCATCCGCACTACGCGTGTTCCCCTTTGCTCTCATGGGTGTGAACTTCGGCCTCTCAAACTTCGAGCCAAATTCACCCTTTTGACCGTCCTTAGCTCCGCGAGCCCGACGCGTCACAAACTCCTCGGCTAGCTCAGCGGCTTTAGCCACCGTACAAACGTCTGGCCTATCCAAGACCCAGTACCGCACGTTCTCAGGTAACCGACTATAAAACTGTTCTAGCCCGAAACACTGCAGAACTTTATCGTGGTCACCGAACGCTTTCTCTTCTTTGAGCCACTCCTGCATGTTTGACATAAGCCTGTACGCAAACTCTGTGTATGACTCACTTCTGCCTTTCTCATTTTCCCGAAACTTCCGACGGAACGCCTCCGCAGACAGCCGGTACTTTTTTAGAAGACTCGATTTCACTGTGTCGAAATCCTCTGCCTCCTCTCTATCCAAGCGAGCGACTACGTCGGCCGCCTCGCCGGGTAACAAAGTAAGCAAGCGCTGTGGCCACGTTTCCCGAGAGAACCCCTGCTTCTCGCACGTTCGCTCAAAGTTAACCAGGAACAAACCAATGTCCTCTCCAAGCTTAAACGGCCGCATCAGGTCAATCATTTTGAACAATACGCGTTCTCCTGCACCGTGTGCCTGACTTCCATTACGAGCGCGTTCCATCTCTACCTCAAGACGCTTCATTTCCAAAGCGTGTTGACGGTCACGCTCTTGTTGCTCTCGCTCTTTCTGTTCTTTACGTTCACGCTCTTCTTTTTCTTTTTGCTCTTTAAGTTCGCGCTCCTGTCTTTTTGCAGTCTCCCTCTCCTCAATGGTCTCAAGGCATTCCGACAGCTCGTCATCCTCAGCTTCTAACTCAAGAATAGCCTTTAGCAGTTCAGGTTTTCTTAGTTTGTCTGAGACATCCAGACCCAACTCTCTTGCAAGCTCCAACAATTTCGGTTTGCGCAACGACTTCAAATCCATGGCTGCTCTGAATGCTGCTTTCTCTACTGCCTATTATTGTCTTGCCGCAAACTAACCCGGCAGCAACGACAACCACAATTACCAGCTCTGTTTCTGACACTAACAAAAGCCTGGCAAAGCTCAGAAGAAGAAAGTCCCGCACTCACCAAGCCTCGCAGCCAAGAGTCCAGCGCAGTCGTTCCGCTGCAGGCAACCAGTCATCACACAGGGCTCGTTGCACAGCTCCCGGATCGTTGTTGAGCTGCTCAGCATACCGTCAACTGCATCTCTTTGCTGCTGGCCTCCGTTGTCGCGATCTCACCGCTGGCAGACAGTTGTTTGGATCGCACCGCTGGCGCGAGTTGTTGTGGTCGCACCGCTGGTGCGATCGGTTGGGAACTCGGCGCTGACGCCCGTGGTTGTACCTGGGTCGCAAGCCCCAAGGGTAGCGTTGGCCTGGCGGCCTGGGGTACAACTGGAAGCATCCGAAGGTCCCGGCAAAGCATGAGTCGACTGGTAACAATAAAACAACTTGTTTATTTTAACATCGCAAAGAGTTGGCGGTCAGGTTGACCGAAGTAGAGAGACGGGAGAGCACTTTACTCAACAGAAGAAATCGGAGCCCTTCTTTAGCGTCCGGGGGCAGCTGTTTTTATACTCTCGCAGTTGAGGGCAAGAAGGAACCCCTCAATAGACGAGCACGTGATTGTACAATGGGTTAAGGTGACGCATACTGTCGTAGCGCCGCTGGTCGGGCACAAAGACTGGGAGGAGAAGGTAACTTCTGCTCTCGTAGCGCCTCTGGTCGGGCACAATGACTGGAAGGAGAAGGTGACTTCTGCTCTCGTAGCGCCTCTGGTCGGGCACAATGGCACATACACTCACACACGCACATGAAGACACGTGGCATCGGAACATGCCTGGAAACGCCTGGAAACGCCTGGAAACGCCTGGAAACGCCTGGCGGGGAGCGTAGCGGCGACGCCGAACGGGCCAAAATGTCTGCCGCTTTGTTGCAATCGCGCCGGCTAAACCGCGCGTCGTAGGCGAAACGTAACAGCGGCCTGCGATTACCGTGTTCTGGAGTATGACACCCTATTGCAATTTTTCGAATACTACTCGAATACTAATAGTATTCGAGTCGTTAGTACTACTGATAGTAGTAATAATACGTATACAACATCGAATCCTATATCGAATAGTCAAACGTTAATACACTAAACGGGGGCGCTAAAGCTCACTAATGTGGCGCATGTGTAACGAGACCCGCAAGCTGATTGCATTTTGTCGGAAACATATAGTCAGTCTCGAAGCCGGATGTTGCTCTCATCTTTTGGTATTCGCATCACACTGTGTACATGACTTGCGTCGTGGGTGATGAAGCGAATCCTAAATTTCATTATGTTCGGGAAATAAGCACACAGGAAGAACGACACACACATCATGAAAATTAGGATCAGAATAACTTGCCAATTTCACGTCCGCTCTATGACGAGTGCATCTGCGAACTATTTCCAACTATTGAGGTGTCAGTGAAAATAAAACGACTTCGTTATAGATAACAGAGAAACGAAAACGAACTGCGGTCTCGCAAAAGTTCGTAAAGGGCCACGCAAACGTATGAGCAAACCACGTATGCGCTGAGCATTGTTCTAGCCTATGCATACCTCAAAGCGGGAGCATGATTAAAAAAAAGTTGTGTGTTCTTGTAAGGTAATCAGTATGCGCACAAGACGGAGCAAGTGAGAAAAAATAGCGACGCTCTCTTTGTCAACACACATCAGTGCTCAGGGTCTAATTAAAGCAACAACACAAGAGGAACCAAGAACCTCTTAAGCCATTCCTATGAAAGATAAGTTCGGAAGAACTATCTCTCGCAAGTTGTGATTGGGAGTCGCAACTTGCTAGCGGATCACGGACAATAAGTTATTGACGAATGATTCTTTCTGTGTATCCCACGTTCGCTTAGTAAAACGTCTGCAGACTGCTTCGTCGTCCAAATACAAACAACGAAATGGAGCTTATTTGCCCAGAGAATGTCCCTAAATGTTGTTTTTACTGCCACGTAGGAAAAAAATGAAGGTGAGAATACACCTGCCTACAGAATAAAAGAAACAATAATACAGGCCACGTAGTGCCATCATGCGTGCATTATTATGACGTCGTGCCCACTGGCCTACTTTTTGATTAAATCTTTGCCGCCGGCAGGAAGTAGCGGAAGAAATCGCAAAGCAGGTGCCTAATTACCGCCCTCGTTAAAGCTCAAAGCGTGAGCTTTCGTACTTTTCTCGGCATCCTGTTTTCGTCTGCGAATAAGGGTACAGTATAAGGGTATGCGACATTCGTTATGTAAGGCTGCTAAAAATGAGCCGCCTGTACCCGACAACTTCCTACCAAGAAAGCATTTGTTTACTGCGAACGCTTGTAACGCGCTTCCCACTTTCCCTCTGCGGAAACAAAACAACTGCGCCAACATTATAATTGGAGTAATACGTGAGACCGACCGCGTGAAATCCGGCTGCGTTTCGTTTCTCTTGTCTCGAGCCACTTCACACCTGCTTAGAGGCCCGCAAATAGCGCGCGGAGGAGGACACCTGCCCTTTTACATGTCTGCATGCGCCCGGAACGGAAAAGCGGATGTGAGCGCGACTCTTTTCTCGCTGCCTTTTCCTTCCTCACTTCCGGTGGGGCGAACGAATTAAACCCTCCCCCCCCCCCTTTTTTTTTATCCGGAAGGGCCCAGTGCAACACCCGACTCGTGCGAGCTGGGACAATTGGCCCAACGACGGCGTGCCCGTTTGGTGACGAACACGATCACGCTCCGGTGACGCTTGCAGCGGTCGTACCTTGTCGTGCCTTCCGTTTCACCTGCGCTTTAATGTCGTTCTTCTTCGTTCGCTCCTTCTCGGCACTTCCCTTAATTTAGGTTACATAAATTTAGTGTAAGGCTGTATGCCTTCCATAACACCGGCAACCCCTCGTTGCACGGGAAAGAAAGAAAAAATAAAGAAAGCATGGGAAAACGCTGATTACCGTCCTAAGAACACGAACGCGTGTGATGTTTCGCACGTGAGTAAACGGTGACTACGTCTACTTCTTTTATTTTCATATCCAAAAAAAGAAAGCAGAAAAGAGGGAAGTCACAGAAAGCTACCTGAGCGTAAGAACATAAGTTGATAGTCTCGCAACGGCCACACGCACACTATTCAAAGCAGGTGCTGTCCACGCACTGTCAAATTAAAAAAAAAACTGCTGAGGGCGTTAATATGCCTCTTTTTTATTGTTTTTTCATTGCACGTTTCTTGCCCCTGCAGCGATAATTGTTTTTCTTGCTTCTTCACAACATCCCTTGCGCTTTCTTCAAAAAAGAGTAATGGTACCACGGCATGTTTGTCGAACTTGCGAGTTCCTTGGTGCGGTCTAACAATCCTTCAAAGGAGAAGAACAGCGTTGCTAATTTCAACTTAAGGGCAGGGGGACATATACAAATAAAACACAATTTACCGTTCCCTAATGGTTCATAATCTATGGTTGATACTCGCATGCGTTCATTATAGAAATAACTTGCACTCACGCATTTTCAGCCGCTTTTGTTCAACGTAATGGTAAACCGCACCGCTGCTACTACGAAAAAGAAAGTCTTTATATATATGTATATATATGCGTGTGTGTGTGTGTGTGTGTGTGTGTGTGTGTGTGTGTGTGTGTGTGTGTGTGTGTGTGTGTGTGTGTGTGTGTGTGTGTGTGTGTGTGTGTGTGTGTGTATGTGTGTGTGTGTGTGTGTGTGTGTGTGTGTGTGTGTGTGTGAAGCGGTCTGCGTTGGGTGCATGAAAGAAGATGAAGAAGTGGGCTAAGGGAGAAAGGGGAACGAAAAAGTTACCAGAAGAAGACACCCGTCTCACTGAGACTGCCTTTTCTGCTGTCGTTCTACTTAGGCACCCTAGATTTTGCCGCATCCCACAGCTTTTTAAAAAAAATTCGGGTGACGTTTTTCGTCGACCAGGCGTGATCGGAGTCTGTTGTTTTCACCCGATACAAAGTGCACGGTGAACCAGCGACGAACCTTCCTCTCGAAGTTAGTTCTACCACGCTGCTCAAGGTGGTGCTGCAACAAGCTGCAATCAGCCGCCAAGGCCTGGTGCAAACAGGATCGGTGACAGTGAATCTACTGCTGCAGACAGTGAGCGAACTTGTTCTGGAATTCATACGAGGTGGTACCCTCAAAGAGGAAACGCCTGTCGGGAAGGTGAGCCTAGACTTGACTGTCATAGAGCTGCAAAGGCACCTTATGGAACATAATGTAATAATGAAAACTATGGTCCAAGCGCTTAATCGAGAGCAATCAGCAAGAGGTGTTGCTGAACCGGGTATTTTTGAACGAGACTCACAAAGCGCGCATTTCTGGCTGTGGTTCTTCGAGTACGCCTGTGATAAGAATATGTGGCACTCCGACGACACAAAGATTTTGAATATGCGCCTGCTATTTGGGTGTTATCGCCGGAAAATAGTACGATGCGCAACTCATGGATCATGGACCGACACGTTCGGAACTGTGGAAAAGAAAATCTTTAGTGGCTTTCTAAGGCAACGCAGTAGAAAGACGGGATGCTGTTCTGCGGTGCAGATATACATGGGGATCTCTGCTTGAGTACTGTTTGAAAGGCGTCGCGTTTTTTGTTCTGTAGAGCCGAAGTTGTCGTCTCCTGCAGTTGTAGTGTTGGTAACGCAAGGGCCGTGTATAGAGATCCGTGGTCATGTCCAACTGAAAGGTCCAAGAACATTTGGTGACCCGCTGAATTTTCTACAGACCTCATTGCCAAGAATTACGTTGAGGAGACAGCCAGATGGTAAAACAAAGCAACTTGATTCTCGTCAACTGAGTGAACGTCTAGAGTCGTTGCCGTCATCTGAATGTGAAGATAGCTTCATAAACAAACCCCTCGGAAGCGTCAATAATGTCTGTGATGATGGTGAAGAACCAATTACCACTGTTCACGACAAACTACTTCCTCATAATCTGACTACCGTAGATCACAAGTTCCAGAAAAATAGCTTCAGTGAGACAGTGTATTTGGTGTCGTCAAGCTCAATGTGTGCCCCTTTTAAAGTAGATGGCGTTGAAGTGCAGGCTGTCGTTGACAATGGAGCTTCTGTATCAATTATCAGCAAGAATCGAGTGGATACCGGTCATTTGCATGCTGGTAGAACTTTGCGCATCGAAGCCTAAGATGGGTCAATGACCATGCATAGCGAATGCATAGCATTGGCTATTGAATTCCAAGGGCATTGTCTTACTAGTGACGTATTGGCAATTCCCAATGTCGCCTATAATTTTCTTTTGTCCCGCCCAGACATCAACAAACTTAAGATAAACCTCTGTTGGTAAGACCAAGCAATGGTCGAAGAAAACATGTGAACAGAAGATCCTGGCGAAGAACCTAGTGCGTCAGGGCTAATTTTTCACCAGGAAGACATCAAGACAAAGTACCCAGAGCTTACATGCATGGGGAGCTACCCTCCAGCAATGAAATCACATGTCATTCCTTACGAGCTCGCAGATAGAACAGTGGTTCGTAGAACCCCCTATAATATGTCCAGAGATAACAAGGTGTGGCTGAAAAAGGAGTTGTAAGAAATGTTGGACGCAGGTATCATCAGGCCTCCTGTATCCCCATTTTCTTCTATAACTGTTTCACCAAAAGAAGACGGAATATTCCCCCTCTGCACAGACTTCCGGGCTTTCAATAGTCAAGCTTAATCGATACCTTATTCAATGCAGAGAATCGACGGCATTATTGACGAAACTGGTGGTTGCGATTGTTTTTCACGAATGGATATCCTCAACGGCTTGTGGCAGATTCCACTAACTGAAGAAACGAAAAAGAACACCGCGTTCATAACCCCATTTGACTTGTTTGTGTACAAATGCCTACAATTTGGTTAGGAAAACTCCCCTGCGTGGTTTTAGAAGATTATGACCGACATTCTGAAACATTACTTGGGCACATTTTGCAATGTGTGTATCGGCGACATCCTCATCTACTCAAAAACAAAGGAAGAGCACCATATTCATCTTTCATAAGTTCTTCATGCTCTCAGCCTTGCCCAACTCTAAATCAACTTCAAGAAAAGTACGTTCTTTCAAGACAAAGTAGCATTTCTTAGCAGGGATTGATGGACGCACTAAAAGCACTAAGATAGAATCGATAGAGAGAATCTCCAAGCTGGTGAGGCGTTATGACGTGCGCTCCCTGCACGTTTTTCTTGACCTAGCAGGACATGTACTTCAGGGCGTCTGCCAAAGGCTGTGCACCGAGAACAATATGCCTCAGACGTGCCTCGCACAAGAAAGTCGCGCCTTTTCAATGGGACGAGGAGTGCGAAGGTGCCTATTGTGAGCTTGTAAAACTAATATCGTCGTACACCCTCTTGCGAACAGCGGATGTTTCGCTGCCTTTCGTGCTGAACACGGACGCATCACACTATGCTACCCGGGCAGTTCTATACCAGAAACCCTCCAAACAAGCTGATCGAACCAAATATCACGCTTCCGAACGTTTCCTACGTGCCTTCATGCAACATCGCTTACGTACCTGTGGACGAGTTAAAACACGCCAGTAATATCAGCAGACAAAATAATAATAATAATAATAATAATAATAATAATAATAATAATAATAATAATAATAATAATAATAATAATAATAATAATAATAATAATAATAATAATAATAATAATAATAATAATAACAATAATAAATATAAACAATCAACGATTCAATACGGATAGTGCTAGTCACTCATGTCTCGCAAGGAATACAGGTCAACGCGTTTCTCTTTATGATCTAAAACATAATAACATGCAATATGCAGAAGCATCGAAAGTTGAGCGCTGCATCACTTAATTGTTTCAAAACAAAGCAAAGAAACACGTGTCCACTTTCAACGCCTTGTATTGCCCAATCTTCTCCTAGTAAGTGTTTGCTTGCGCTGTTACGGGGAAGCGAATACCTGATATCGATCATTAAATCTGAAACGTGAACTACGCTTGGAAGAGAAGCTGGAAAAGACGTGATTTTTGCACAAATCGCGAGATCATGAGGTGTGCTGTTGTACTGGAGGTACGCAGCAAGCTTTGTTTTCCATATCGTTATATTTATTAGGGTTATCGAGAAATAGCTTTAACTGCCCCTCCTGAAGTGTGGGTAAAGCATAATTGCTGTTTCCACTCAGGCCGTATCTTTTTATTATGTACTCATTAATAATTCAGGGTGAGGTAAGAGAGAGAAGCCGCAAGGTGGTAGCGGAAAGCGCTTTCTATTCTTCGCCCTTGTATGTCGTTATGAGTGAGAACATTTGTGTTCTCCTTTCTTTGTTTGTTTGAACACTCGCTGCACAAGTGTGGTCTTCAAGCCGCGTATTGTGTCACACTCGAAAATAATAAATGCAATGGCTACTGCAACATGTCTGGCAGGAGACCTTCAAAAGCACCCGCGCGCTTGACGGCTCGCGTGAGTTTCGAGCGGTTGCCGCGAGATGGCGGGACGAGTCCAGGGAGAGGATGTCGAGCCGGTGAAGAGCGCGTGCAGCATTTTTCCACCGTGGCTTGCCGCAGGCGCGCCCTTTCTCAACGCTCATGACACGTTCGTCTGCACACAAGGAACGGTTGAGTCTAGAACTGGGACTATCGCGATCATCACATTGGGTGTCCTCGTTGCCAATTCGTTAAAGGACAAACTAATGTTGGTCACGTCAAATAAGACATTAGCCGTAGCTAATGTTGCGTGTTGGGAGCATTCGGGCAACTGTGTTTGTGGATTTTGGTTGAACTTAATCAGTTTGGTGACGCCGCCAAAAATAAAAAATAAAAGAAGAAAGCGAGAAAAGCGCAAAAAAGAAACAAGCAGAGGGGGCACCCGGGTTTGAACCGGGGACCTCTCGATCTGCAGTCGAATGCTCTACCACTAAAAAAAAAAAAAAAAATGAGCTATACCCCCGAGCGGTTTTTTCCCTGCGTACACGGCGAACAGTGGCAGCACATGCTAAAGCCTGCCGCACCGTATTGTGAAAAACAGCCGTCGAACACAAAACACCCACTCCGGTGCCTGCTCTTGCACCACATACGCACTATGTATACACGATAGAGCTTCACGGAAAAAATGACCTTGTAGAACTCGAACTCTCAGCTTATCGGTCCCACCTCGAACCTTTTCATGATTATGTAGGCCTAACGAGGTGAACATATGTCGTTGAAAGGCCGCCATAGTTTTAAAACGCAAAAAACACGGTGGAGTTGCATGTATATGTCCTTCGTACCACTGCCACGTTTCACCGCCCAACAAATGTTATCGCAGGGCGCAGAAAGCGTCCGGATATATCGGAATCTCTGGAATGTTATCCATGGTTCCAGTCACAGTGTGTCACTGAACCTTGTGTAATTTGATTGCATGTATGCGCTACGCGCATAGTGGGGAACCTTGTGGAAGACACGTGGGTCACAGCGATTACTCTCGAACATTCGACGACTGATGCATAAAAGCCGGTGCGCTTGACCCGCTGATCAGATTTTCGAAGATCGCCGACTGTGTTCGCCACTATCGTTGCGCTGTAAGTGTAGCCTGCTTTTGTGGGCACATGTTCGCCCAAAAAAAAAGATAGTTTTCTCTTTCATAGTGTTGCTACTGTGTTCTTTAAGAGGAAGCTTTAGCTCGAGTGCTCCTATCTAAATACATGTAAAAGGAGAATTCGTTTTTCTCGGCAACCACTGCACCAAATTTGACGAGGTTTGTTGCATTTAAAAGACAAAATTAAAATCCAGTGACTGTTGGTTTCGAATTTTTGAGTTAGGTCGTCAATTTTTTATTAAAAATTGGCAAAAATCGTAAATTTTCAGAAAACGAAACTATCAAGTTTACAACTCTGTAACTCAACCACTAAAAATGATAATACAATTCTGTGGATTGCATATAATAGTACATCTAAAGCGGACAAAATTGATATGTTACACATGAATATAAAAAATTTAATCATAGGGAAATACAACTTTTGCAAAACCGTTGTAACCAACGTAACAAATTCACGTAAGATGTAAAATGACATATTGAATTTGTCCGCTTTGAATGGTCTAATGGATGCCGTTTGCAGAAGCGCGATATCAGTTCTTGATGCAGAGCTATGAATTTGTAAACTTCGTGCTATTTTTTTCAAACGGTCAAATATTTGAAAATCGTTTTAAGAACATTTAAGTCCTAAATCGAAATTCCGCTTCCAACAGTCACTAGAATTTAACTTTATCTTTCAAATGCAACAAATTTCATCAAAATCGGTCCAGGGGTTATCTCATAAAAACGTTTTTGCGTTTTACATGTATTTGAATAGGCCGCGTCGGAGTTGGGCCCGAGCTAAAGCTTCCTCTTAACGTCACTACCCAGTGACATCTGGTGGAGGTGCTTTGCGTTTATGTCCTGGACGCCCCCACAAAGCCGTGAGCCACGCCCGAACGCGGAAGACACCACCAACGTCGCCAAGAACCGGCGAGGTAGCCCCATGCTGCAAGGACTGCCCCCGGAGCATGGTCTTTTGCCTCAGATGACCAGTTAGATCGTCGCCCAGTCAACCCCAATGGCAACCCCAGCGTCCCCCATCGTGCTACAGCAGCCCAGGGAGCCTTCGACGTCCCGCGATTCAGCATTCGAGGAGCCGCAAACCTGGCTTGAGACGTATGAGAGGGTCGCTGCATTTAACAGCTGGAACAGCGAGGACAATCTTCGACATGTCTCTTTTGCATTGGAAGACGCCGCGAGGACATCATTCGAGAATCCAGAAGCCGCCTTAACGACGTGGGACCTGTTCCGAAGCGGCTCCCTGCAGACATTCAAAAAGGTCGTATGCCGAGAAAGAGCCCGATCACTACTAGAAACCCGAGTGCAGCTGCTTAATGAGACCATCGCGATCTTCACGGAGGAAGTGAGCAGTCTATTCCACCATGCCGACCCGGAAATGTCCGAGGAGAAGAAAGTCCGCCTACTCATGCAGATCTGGAGGAGAAACTTTTCGCCGGCATGGTACGAAGCCAACCGAAGACCGTCGACGAGTTTCTTCGCGAGGCCACCAGCATCGAGAGTACACTGGAAATACGGAACCGGTAATTCAATCGCCGCGCCAACTCAACAAACTGCGCCGGAGTTCAGTCACTGGCCACCGACGGCCTGCGCGAGACTATCCGAGCGGTCGTGCGGGAGGAGCTACAGAAGTTGTTCCCTTCATCACAGCCTCAAGTGGCTTCGATTGCCGACGTCGTACGTGAGGACCTGCAACAACTCGGAGTAGCCCCTGAATCACCGCAGCCTCAACCACAAGCGATGACATAGGCCGCTGTAGCCCGCCGTCACGCTCCCCCTCCGCGCCCACGGCCAGGCCCAGCGACGACACAGTTCCGTCGTCCACCACCACTCCCGCCGCCAGCACGCCAACCCGTCGCCCCACGCAGTATTCCAAGGAAGACTGGTATGTGGCGCGCCCCCGACCACCGTCCGCTTTGCTATCACTGCGGAGAAGCCGGGCACATCTGCCGCCGATGGCCTTACCGCGAAATGGCACTGCGGGGTTCGCCATCTCATGGGTGGCGGCAATGGAAAAGTAACCTGCCATGAGTAACTACTTAAGAGGAAAAAACGAAATCAGGAAAGAAACCACTTATCATAACTCAAAGCGAAGCTCATTACTTTTCGAAGCGAGATCTGGATGCCTTAGAACACGCACTTATAAAGCGAGATATAAGAAGAAGAAGCGTGGGCTTGCTGCGGTACAGCTAGGGAAACGACGGAGCATGTTTTATTAGAATGTGAAGACGTCTACCCAGCGGTCGATTTAGGCACCACTGGCCTCCTTGAAGCCCTTGGGTTCAGCGAGAGCAGTGGTAAAATAAACATGTCCGCAATAGGCATTAGTAAGAGGCGATTGGAGGATTGGTGGAAGAAAATTAGGTAAACATCAAAAGACGGAGACGTACAAAAGCACAGTTCGCAATAGGGGATCAGAAAATTTGGGCGTGGTAGTTCATAGCGATTTTCTTTTCATTGTTTAACCTAGGTTGGACATTAGGCAGTATAATAGCAAGAGCTTGGTGGCGCGACCCACCGCCCCGTACCAAAGGGGACGCGCAAAACATCGATCCATCCATCAAACAACGCACCGCGCCCACGGCAAGGCGAACGCCCACGAGAGGATAGCAAGCCGGTGAAGAGCGCTTGCAGCATTCTTCCACCGTGGCTTGCCGCAGGCGCGCCCTTTCTCAACGCTCATGACACGTTCAGGTACACACAAGAAACGGTTACGTCTAGACCTGCAATTCTTGCGATTATCACATTGGGTGTCCTCGTTACCGGTTCGTTAAACGACAAAGTACTGTTGGTCATGTCAAATAAAATGCTAGCCGTAGCTAATGGTGCGCGCTGGGAGCGTTTTGGCAACTTGTTTGTGAATTTCGGTTGAATTTATTCAGTTTGGTGCCCGTTTTGTGACGAATACGATCACGCTCCGATGACGCTTGCAGCGGTCTTACCTTGTCGTGCCTTCCGTTTCACCTGCGCTTTCATGTCGTTCCTCTTCGCTCGCGCCTTCTCGGCACTTTCCTTCGTTCTCGTTTTCTGTATTTTCATTCCTTTTCCTTTTAACTTACATGAAGTTAGTGCAGCGCTGTATGCCTTCAATAACACCGGCAACCCCTCGTTGCGCGGGAAAGAAAGAAAAAAATTAGGAAAGCACGGGAAAACGCTGATTACCGTCCTAAGAACACGAACGCGTGTGGTGTTTCGCACGTGAGTGAACGGTGACTACGTCTATTTCTTTTATTTTCATCTCCAAAAAAGAGAGGAGAAAAGAGGGAAGTCTCAGAAAGCTATCTCAGCGCAAGAACATAAGTTGATAGTCTCGCAACGGCCACATGCACATTTCTCAAAGCAGGTGCTGTCCACGCACTGTCAAATTAAACAAAACTGGTGAGGGCGTTAATGCCTCTTTCTTTCTTTTTTTTTTCATCACACATTTCTTGCCTCTACAGCGATAATTGCTTTTCATGCTTGGTAACAACATCCATTGCGCTTTATTCAAAAAAGAGTAATGGTACCATGGTCTGTTTGTCGAACTTCCGAGTTCCTTGAGGCGGTCTAACAATCTTTCAAAGGAGAAGAACAGCGTTGCTAATTTCAACTTGAGGGCAGAGGGACAAATGCAAATAAAACACAATTTACCGTTCCCTGATGGTTTATAATCTATGATTGATAGTCGCACGCGTTCATTATAGAAATAGCTTGCACTCACGCATTTTCAGCCGCTTTTGTTCAACGTAATGATAATCCGCTAATCCGCAATGCTGCTAAGCAAAGACAGTTCATATATATATATATATTGTCACGAGAGGAAAAGCCAGCCAGTCAGTTCTAAGCGAACAGCCGTTTACAGTTCGTGTTTGCAGCAGCTACCACGCACACTTCTTCTTCCTCGACCTCTAGCGTAACTAGTGCGTGCCATTACCCCTCCCTCCAAAAAAAAGAAGAAATAAATAAATAAAGTTGGGGAGATGTTAAATGCCACAAGGAAAAATAAAAGAAATGAGAAAGACAACGGACGAGACGACAGGGGCCGCATCACAAAGTTTGTGGATGGGAGTCAGCGCGAAAGGTAAGGCTTCATCCTGGTAACATGAACAATGTCAGAGGAACGTGGTCTACGGGAGTGGTGCGAAGTGTCGGCTGGAATAACTTCGTAGTTGACAGGACTTAGACGACGCAAAACTAGGTAGGGTCCAAAGTATCGGCGCAATAATTTTTCTGACCGGCCTCGTTGACGTATAGGGGTCCAAACCCATACAAGATCTCCCGGGTTGTATGTGACGTCTCGATGGCACATGTTGTATCGACGAGCATCTTGACTTTGTCGGGATAGAATTCGTTGCCGCGCAAGGTGCCGCGCTGCTTCGGCACGCTGAACAAAGGCGTCTGTATCTGGTGCGGTAGGTTGAGACGAAGTTGGCAGGAGCATCACGTCGAGCATAGTGGTGACGTCGCGTCCGTAGACCAGACGAAAAGGAGGAAACCCCGTGGTTTCTTGTAAGGCAGTGTTGTACGCGAATGTCACATACGGGAGCAGTTCGTCCCAATTTTTATGATCCGTGGCAACATACATGGAAAGCATATCAGCAATCGTTTTGTTGAGACGCTCTGTTAAACCGTTAGTCTGCGGGTGATACGCAGTTGCCGTACGGTGCGTTGTTCCGCTCAGCTGCAGAATGTCTCGGACCAACTGGGCAGTGAAGGCCGTCCCACGGTCTGTGATGACGACAGCGGGAGCACCATGTCGAAGGACGATATTTTTGATAAAGAAGTTAGCAACATCTGAAGCAGTAGCTCGCTGAACGGCTTGTGTTTCGCAGTATCTAGTGAGGTAATCGGTGGCGACGACGATCCAGCGGTTATCAGCCGAAGACTTGGGAAATGGGCCAAGTAAATCCATCCCGACTTGTTCAAAAGGTGAGCAAGGAGGTCGGACAGGCTGAAGCAGACCGGCTGGTTTTAGTGGTGGAACTTTGCGGCGCTGGCAATCTCGACAACTTCTGACGTACTGCTTCACGGTTTTTGTGAGTTTTCGCCAATAGTACTTCTGCTTGATCCTCGCGAGAGTACGCGTGAAACCAAGATGCCCGGACGTTGGTTCGTCATGGCATGCACGTAGAACGTCGTCGCGGAGAGTAGCGGGAACAACGAGCAGGAAAACGGCTGCCGTAGGGTGAAAGTTCCGCTTGTATAGGATGTCGCCACGTAGGCAGAAAGAGGACAAGTGGCGCGCGAACAGCCGTGGGGGTTGTGGGCGGCGTCCTTCAAGGTATTCAATCAAGGGCTGGAGCTCGGAATCTTGGCGTTGCTGTTGAGCAAGGTTTAAAGACGGAAGAGTGCAAAGAAAACCAGAGTCGTCGTCAGTATCTAGTGGTGCGGGTTCGACGGGGGCGCGGGAGAGACAGTCGGCGTCAGTGTGTTTCTGGCCAGACTTATAGACGATGGTCACATCAAATTCCTGTAACCGAAGGCTCCATCTTGCGAGACGGCCTGAAGGATCTTTGAGATTCGCCAGCCAGCAGAGAGAGTGGTGGTCGCTGACGACACGGAAGGGGCGTCCGTACAGGTATGGGCGGAACTTCTGGATAGCCCATATGACTGCCAGACAATCTTTTTCAGTTGCTGAGTAGTTTTTTTCAGCAGCGGACAAGGTTCGGCTGGCATACGCAATAACGCGCTCAACACCAGCTTGAAACTGAACGAGTGTCGCTCCGATACCAACGTTACTAGCATCAGTATGGACTTCTGTGTCAGCCTCGGTGTCAAAGTGACCAAGGATCGGTGGTGTCTGTAGACGTCGCTGAAGGTCGTGGAAGGCGTCGGATTGTGCTGGGCCCCAAACAAATGTGACGTCGTTCTTGATGAGTCGTTGCAAAGGTTCGGCAATTTCACAAAAATTGGGTACAAAACGGCGGTAATACGCGCAAAGCCCTAAAAATCGGCGGACATCGTGGTTTGTCTTCGGTATCGGGAACAGAGCAACTGCCAGGGCTTTGTCAGGGTCAGGGCGCACACCGGTGCTGCTGACAATATGACCTAGAAATTTGAGCTCCTCGTAGCCAAAGTGACATTTTTCGGGCTTCAGGGAGAGGCCGGCGGTGCGGATAGCTTGAAGAACCGCCTCAAGCCGCTGGATGTGTTGTTCAAACGTGGTGGAAAAAACTACATCGTCTAAGTAGACTAAACACGAGTTCCACTTGAGGTCAGATAAAACTGTGTCCATCATGCGTTGAAATGTGGCCGGAGCGGAACACAATCCAAAAGGGAGGACCTTAAATTGATAGAGACCGTCGGGTGTTATAAACGCCGTTTTTTCCTGGTCCCGTTCGTCAACTTCAATTTGCCAGTACCCACTACGTAGATCCATTGAAGAAAAGTAACGGGCATGTCGCAGGCGATCCAAGGAGTCGTCAATTCGAGGAAGTGGGTAAACGTCTTTTTTTGTGACCTTGTTCAGTTTGCGATAATCGACACAGAATCTTAGTGAACCGTCTTTCTTTTTAACTAATACAACAGGTGAAGCCCAAGGACTTGTCGATGGTTGAATGACATCATCGTCGAGCATGTGTTTCACTTGATGACGAATAGCATCCTGTTCTCTTTGCGACACGCGATAAGCGTGTTGGCGAACAGGTTGGACGGTCGGTTCAGTGATTATTCTGTGTTTGATTAAAGAAGTCTGTTTGACCTTCGACGTGGTGGCGAAACAGTCGCTAAATGACGATAGCAGAGTAAGGAGCCTCTCCTTCTCGTCTTGGTCGAGCTGTGGGTTGACGTTGATGTGACTAGTCAAGTCCACATCGCTGGGTTCCGGAATCGAGGTTGTCGTTACCGAAGCACAGGCGTTGGACTCGGCCACCGTTTCAAAGTAGGCCATGGTGGTATGCCTCGCAAAGTGTTTGTATTCGCCACTGAAGTTCGTAACTAGAATCGTGGTTTGCCTATGTTGGAGCTCTACGAGACATCGTGCGACGCCGACTTCGCGATCCAGCAATATGGTGAGGTTACCTTCGGCGATGCCTATTCCTAGTTGTTCTTGAGGGCATTCAACGAGGACGAAGATGCTGCTTCGAGGCGGTAACGTCACGCAGTCATCGACCACGCGTAAAGCCGCGCGGTGATGTTCATCCGCCACATTCGAATCCGAAGAAACATAGTTAGAAAAAGTCACGAACAAGTCACGAAGGTTAATGATCGCCCCATATTCCTGGAGAAAATCCATGCCCAGTATAACTAGCCGAGAACACTTGGGCAGCACAAGGAAAGACGCTACGAAAGTCGAAGTAGAAATTGCAAGTCTGGCGGTGCATCGTCCAATGGGTGACACGAGGTGTCCTCCGGCCGTAATCAGATGTGGGCCGTCCCACGCTGTCAGCACCTTGCGTAGCCGAGTCGCCAGTGAGGCACTCATAACCGAGTAGTCAGCTCCCGTATCTACAAGTGCAGTTACTGGATAACCGTCGATTGAAGCAGTAATAGCAGCAGAAGTTTTTTTTGCAGTTGCGAATGAAGGCGTCAGTGGTACGTCGCGAGGGGATGGCGTCGGCGGAGGATATTTGACGGTTCGCATGACAGCGGCCTCACCCCCGGAGGTCGCCGTTTTCAGTTTCCCCGGCGCGGGCTTCCACCGTTGACTCCAGCGGAATCAAAAGCGGGTCGAGCACGGTTCGGTGACGCGTACCGACGAGGTGAAGGCGACCGTGACTGTCTTCGCTGTTGGGCAGGAGGAAGCCGGTTACTTTCTAAGTATTGCTCGATTTCGTGCGGGCGTTCGCCATAGCGCGGGCAACGGGCGTCCGGATGGTATCCCCGCAGACCAATCCGTCGGTACTGGCAATCGCGATACATGTGACCAGCCTCCCCGCAGTGATAGCACAACGGACTGTTGTCGGGGGCGCGCCATACTGTAGATTTGCGCGGACCAGGATGAAAGGGTGCTGGCGGATTCGTGCGGTGGATTGGACTTTGGGAGCGTCGAGAAATCCCAGCAGGCGGCTGCGAAAAACGGCCCGTCGACGGCGCGCAAGCCCGAAGAGCATCCGCGTACGAGAACGTGGGAGGTTCGGGTCGTGTTGGTGGCGAGGGATGAACCACTTTGCCGATTTCTTCTCGAATGACATCCGTAAGAACCGCGGCACTAGGTGGTGTCGAAGCCGATGCATAGGACTTTTGCAGTTCTTCTCGAACAATTTGTCGTATTAGCTCGGTAAGTGACTCCCTGTCATCATTTGCAGGTACGAGAGAGCATGCAGCAGTCATGGTGGTCTGGCGTTCATACTGCGAGAGCCGCTGCCGAAGCATACGTTCCATGACTGTGGCCTCACGAACGAACTGAGAGACTGTTGCAGGAGGATTACGCACGAGGCCCGCGAAAAGCTGTTCCTTTACGCCTCGCATTAACAGACGCACCTTCTTGTCTTCTGGCATTAGTGAGTCCGCCCGACGGAACAATCGCGTCATGTCTTCGACGAACATGGCGACGGTTTCGTTTGGCATTTGGAACCTCGAAGACAGTGCCTGTTCGGCTCTTTCTTTCCTTTCGGGAGTGCAGAAGGCTTCGCATAGCAGTCGGTAAAACTCCTGCCAGCTGGTAAATGAGGCTTCGTGGTTCTCTCTCGCCGCGTCTAAAAGGGAAAAGTAGACGTTCTTCAACTTACGGCGATCGTCCCAGTCGTTAAAGGCGGCGACCCGGTCGAAATGGTCCAACCAGTCTTCAACGTCCTCAAAGGCGTCGCCATGGAACGGGTTAGGCGTGCGAGGCGCGTTGAGAATGCATGGTACGGGAGCAGTTGGGATCACCTCGGTTTGGCTTGCGGTAGTTGTTGACATCTTCCTCACGGAGCTTGCCAGGGGACTGTATTGCGGTGGAAGACCTTGGAGGCGACGGCTGCTTCGATAGATTTCTGCCGTCCCCGAGGTAGTGGCGTCGGTAGCTTCTGGTTCAGGACGCGTAGGCATACGATGGATGCGTACCCAGCACCTCCACCAGTTTGTCACGAGAGGAAAAGCCAGCCAGTCAGTTCTAAGCGAACAGCCGTTTACAGTTCGTTGTTGTTGTTGTTGTTGTTGTCCTGAGTGGCCGTGGCACATACCCACAGTGGGGGATTGGCCAAGAATCGGGCGGTTTAATTAGGTGCCTAAATAATAATGATAACAAGGGAGTTAACAATTTGGGCGTGTGAGTTTAAAAGTGAACGTTTTGTGTTTGGAGAAAAAGGAAATAATCAGATGAAAACCGGGTATAAGATAATAATAATATTAACAATAATAGTTAATAAAAGATAAGAAATAAAAGAAAGCTATGGTTGGGAGGGAGAACGATCAATCTAACATGGAAATCGCTTGGTTTCAATTAGGTAATTTTGGATCGCCAAGCAAACATTTCTGTTGCTGAACCCAACAATGGAGGCTCCAAAAGATAGGATCACTGGCACTGATAAAGTTAGACCAATAGAGCGAAGCGGGATTTCGAGTAGTCGTTTTCTTGTTTGCAGCAGCTACCACGCACACTTCTTCTTCCTCGACCTCTAGCGTAACTAGTGCGTGCCATTATATATATATATATATATATATATATATATATATATATATATATATATATATATATATATATGTATGTATGTATGTATGTATGTATGTATGTATGTATGTATGTATGTATGTATGTATGCATGTATGTATGCATGTATGAAGTGGTCTGCGTTGGGTGCATGAAAGAAGATAAAGACGTGGGCTAAGGGGGAAGGGAGGACGAAGAAGTTACAAGAACAAGACACCCGTCTCACTGAGATTGCCTTTTCTGTTGTCGTTCTAGTTAGGAACCCTACATGTTGCCGTAGCCTACAGCTTTTGAAAAACAGATGCGGGTGACGTTCTTGTTCGACCAAGCGTAATCGGAGTCTGTTGTTTTCACCCGATACAAAGTGCACGGTGAGCCAGCGACGGACCTTCCTCTCGAAGTTAGTTCTACCACGCTGCTCAAGGTGGTGCTGCAACAAGCTGCAATCAGCCGCCAAGCCCTGGTGCAAACAGAATCGCTGACAGTGAATCTACTGCTGCACACAGTGAGTGAACTCGTTCTGGAATTCATACGACGTGGCATCCTCAAAGAGGAAACGCCTGAGGGGAAGGTGAGCCTAGAATTGACTGTTATAGAGCTGCAAAGGCACCTAATGCAACATAATGTTATAATGAGAACTTTGGTCCAAGCGCTTAATCGAGAGCAACCAGCACGAGGTGTTGCTGAACTGGGTATTTCTTAACGAGACTCACAAAGCGCGCATTTCTGGCTGTGGTTGTTCGAGTACGCCTGTGATAAGAATATGTGGCACTCCGACGACACAAAGATTTTGAATATGCGCCTGCTATTTGGGTGTTATCGCCAGAACATCGTCCGATGTGCAACTCATGGATCATGGACCAATACGTTGGGAACTGTGGGTAAGAAAATTTTTAGCTGCTTTCTAAGGCAACGCAGTAGAAAGACGGGATGCTGCACTGCAGTTCAGATATACATGGGGATCTCTGCTTGAGAACTGTCTTGAGAAGCGTCGCTTATTGTATTCTGCAGAACCGAAGCTGTCGTCCCCTGCAGTTGTAGTTTTGGTAACGCAAGGGCCGTGTACCGAGATCCCGGGTCATGTCCAACTGAAAGGTCCAAGAACATTTGGTGACCCGCTGAACTTTCTACAGACCTCAGTGCCAAGAATTACATTGAGGAGAGAGCCAGGTGGTAAAACAGAGCAACTTGATTATCGTCAACTGAGTGAATGTCTAGAGTCGTTGCCGTCATCTGAATGTGAAGATATCTTCTTAAACAAACCCCTCGGAAGCGTCAATAATGTCTGTGATGATGGTGAAGAACCAATTGCCAGTGTTCACGACAAACTGCATCCTCATAATCTGACTATCGTGGATAACAAGTCCCAGAAAAAGAACTTCAGTCAGAAGATATATTCGGAGTCGTCAAGCTGAATGTATGCCCCCTTTAATGTAGATGGCGTGGAAGTGCAGGCTGCCGTTGACAATGGGGCTTCTGTATCAATTATCAGCAAGAATGGAGTGGATACCGGTCATCTGCATGCTGGTAGAACTTTGCGCATCGAAGCCTAAGATGGGTCAGTGACTATGCATAGCGAATGGATAACATTGACTATTGAATTCCAAAGTCATTGTCTTACTAGTGACATGTTGGCGATTCCCAATGTCGCCTATAGTTATATTTTGTCCCGCCCAGGTATGAACAAACTTAAGATAAACCTCTGCTGGTACGACCAAGCAATGGTCGAAGACAACATGAGAATGGAAGATCGTGGTGAATAACCTAGTACATCAAGGCTAATTTTTTCACCAGGAAGACACCGAGACATCAAGAAGTACCCAGAGCTCACATGTATGTGGAGCTACTCTCCAACAATGAAATCGCATGTCGTTCCTTTCGAGCTCGCAGATAAAACAGTGGTTCGTAGAACCCCCTATAATATTTCCACTGATAAAAAGGTGTGGCTGAAAAAGGAGTTGCAAGAAATGTTGGACGCAGGTATCATCCGGCCTCCTGTGTCCCCATTTGCTTCTCCTATAACTATTGCACCAAAAGAAGACGGACATTCCGCGTCTGCACCGCCTACCGGGCTCTCAATCGTCAAACTGAATTGATACCTTGTCCAATGCCGAGGATCGACGACATTATTGACGAAACTGGCGGTAGCGATTATTTTTTCACGAATGGATATCCTCAACGGCTTGTGGCAGATTCCACTAACTGAAGAAACGAAAAAAGTACACCGTGTTCGTAACCCCATTTGACTTGTTTGAGTATAACCGCCTACCATATCGTTGGAAAAAACTCCGATGCATGGTTTCAGAAGATTATTACCGGCATTCTGAAACATTACTTGGGCACATTTTGCAATGTGTACATCAACGATATCATCGTCAAGATATAAAGAGCACCGTAGTCATCTTTCAAAAGTTCTTCACGCTCTCAGTCTTGCCCAACTCGAAGTCAGCTTTAAGAAAAGTGCGTTCTTTCTAGATAAACTAGTATTTCTTGGCAGGGTGTTTGATGTATGCAGTAAAATCACTAAGCAAGAATCGGTACAGAGAATCTCCAAGGTGGTAAAGCCTTATGTCCTGCACTCCCTCCGCGTTTTCTTTTTTTTTCTTTCTTTTTTTTTTGCCTAGCAGGACACTTCAGGGCGTCTACAAAAGACTACGCGCTGACAAGGTGCATCACACGTATGTACCAGAATGACGTACCTTTTAAAGGGGACGAGGAGTGCGAAAGTGCCTATTGTGAGCTTGTAGAACTAATATCGTCGGACCCTAGCTTGCGAATACCAGATTTTTCTCCGCCTTTCGTGATGAACACAGACGCATCACACTATGCTACCGGGGCAGTTCTATACCAGAAACCCTCAAAACAAGCTTATCAAACCAAACGCCACGTTGTGGGGTATTATAGCTATACCCTGAAACCCATTGAAATCAATTACTCTACCACAGAAAATGAAGCTCTGGCCGTCTTAAACGCTGTGCAATACTTTCGTACTTACCTGGAAAGTACCAGATTCATGCTTTTCACTGACCATCATGGCCCTGACTCAACTTCTGAGCATGGCCCTGCCAAGAGACCACATTGCTAGGTTGGTCAACTATCTGCGACAATGATTTCTTAATTTGCGCCGTCCTAGCCCGCACCTCACTGACGCTTACGCCCTGTCAATATTACTTGCGCACGAATCAAGCAAGAATCCAGAGGCAATCAACCATATTAAGCTGTGGGAAGGTACAGAATAGCTCCAGTTTATCAATGGAAAGTGTAACGTACCACCAACTATGGTTCAAAGGAATCTTCATCTGTACCACGACACTCCTGGATCGGGCGGACCTGATGGCCTCTGGCGCACGTATAAGAAATTGCTCATCAGATTGACATGGGTGGGCATGAAAAAAGAAATCAGCTATTACATCCGCGCATACCATGTCTGTCAGGGGAATAAAGTTAAATTCAAACAATCGACAGACATCATGAGACAAACCCTAAATATTCAAGCGTCCCATTTGAAGTAATTCATTTGAACTTCGCGGAGCTAAAAAAAAAGGGGCGGGGGGCGAAGGAGTCAAGCGAAGATAAGCTTTCCTGCTCTCCATAGATTTTATTTATTTATTATTTATTATACAGTCCCACATTCGCTCGGAGAGCATTACAGTGGGGGGGAAGTAATACACATGTTAAACAGTTGTAAATATGGTTACATAAAAAACACGGTGACGAATAATGCAGTGCAGGCAGCATAACTATGCCAAAACATAAAGGAGAAAAAAAAAAAAAGAAATGGACTATATGTACATACATACACACATACATGGGCATACATGAACATATGAACACATCTACACTCAGAAATACATATAGTAGGCAAGGAAACGCGAAAAAAAAAGAAAAAACATCGAAACACGCGAAATGATCACATGTCAAGCAGTTCTTCGAAAAAGGCTGAATTTGATGTTTTAGAAACGGTATCCTGAGGCAGAGCATTCCATTCATTGATGGTTTTTGGAAAAAAAGAATACTTTAACAAGTTCGTTCTTGACTTCATTGGCCGTACTTTTAATGGGTGTTCACGGCGATGGGATGTGTAATGCGGGTTAAGCATGTATTTTGATTTATTAATGCCAGTATTGTTGTAAAATATCTTATGAAAAAATTTGAGACGCAAGCAGCGCCGGCGTTCGGCTAACGTCGTAAGCGCTAGGCGTGTTTTCATTTGTGTGACGCTACTACATCTGCGATAGCTCCCAGTGATAAAGCGTGCCGCTCGGTTTTGCACGCGCTCTAAGATGTACTTAAGGTTGTCCTGATAAGGGTCCCATATCGTGCACGCGTATTCAAGAATAGGCCTTACGTATGTCGTGTATAATAACTTTTTGGTTGCCAGAGGACAGGGATGAAAATTTCGAGCCAAGAACATTAGTGTGTTATTCCCTTTCG